>NC_092454.1:71841456-72023956 GCF_036169615.1 Heliangelus exortis | reverse complement strand
ATTCTTGACATTTCTAGTAGAGCCTGTATGATCTAAGCCAGTGCTGGAAGGGTTGGAAATTCTAAGGTTGGCTTAGAACTATGCATGGCTTACTTCAGAGCCCTGTGTCACTGTGTTCATTAGTTTAAAATCCCTGTTAACCCTTCCCTTTCACATAAAACTATCCTGAGACTCATTTAGGCATCAAAACTCCTAGCATGTACAGTGCTCCTCTAGGTTATGTATTTTGCAGCAATTTAAAGAGGAAAAGGGTGTTGAAAAAAAAAAAAAAATCATCCTGGGGGGGTGGAGGGGGTAAATAACTACCACTGCAGGGATTTTGTTTGGATTTCTTTTTTTCCTTCTGTAGATTTTTTTTTTTTTTTCTCTCCAGGGATTCAGTTATTAGCAAGTTGTGCCACTACTTTAAGTTAGCTGCAGAAAAAAGTTCTGGTAGCCTTTAGAATAGTGCCTGACACATATAAAACAGAAAAACCTAGCACTTGCAGAGATCCATAACTAGCAGCTTCAAAAAAAAAAAAAAAAAAGCAAAATCAGTCGTGCTTATTGCAAGTTGAAACCTCTGTGTGTTTGAGGACACAGTCAATAGAGAGTCCCAGGAATGAAGGTTTCACTGTCCTTTAATTTTAGCATCATGAATCCACTCTGTAGCACTGATGTGAGACATTTGAAACTTTGGATGTGTTAATACTTTGTTTACACAGTTGCAGCAGTACTTGTCTGTTGCTTCAGAAATTCAAAAAAAAAAAAAAAAAAAAAAAAAAAAGCCAAAAAACCCCAAACCAAAACCAAACACATAACCAAAAACTTCAGGGTTCAAAAAGCAAAAGCTTCTTAAGCAACAAAGACCAGGCTGCATGTGATACTAATTTGCAAAATATTTGCAGTAGACTTGCTGACATTTGAGAAATACCTATGTGTGCTAGCTCTGTGCTGTCTATTCAGGAAAACTTAAGTGATCCTTAACAAAGAGTGAATTTTTGTTGTTGTTGTTGTTGTTGTTGAAACCACAGTTCTGTACATCCCTCTCAGAGTTTCACAAGGCATTTTTCATCAATATTTGTAACTTAAAGCATATTAACAGAAAGATTTTTAAGCTATATTTTATGTATACAAAAGGGTCACAGATGGTAAAAAGATTTGTTACCGTGAGGTAGTGTAGCGTTTTGTGATTATAAAATTAATCTGTCTCTAAATCTGTTTAAAGAGCTTTTGCCATATAATGAGCAATATAAATTATTAATATTTTCATGTTCTTAGGGACTTTCACAGCCATAATTTTACCAACACAGCTGTTTGACCCAGTGACATCATGTTTTGCATATTTTTGCATTTTAATGAGTTAGTCATTTAAAAGGTTACAAAGAAACCATAACTCATAAGTAATTAAATTATTTAGCAGAAGAAGTATAAGAAGGTCTTCTGACATAGGTCACTGTGGGAAGGAAGGAGCATCAATGTGCTGAATTGCACCTGTTTGTGGGAGATAGGTGCAAGCCAGAAGCTTTACTTTCAGATTACAAGTGGCTGTTTTCTCAGGGAAGTGCCTGAATACATTCTAAAACCAACTGAATTTTCTGTCACTGAGATAGAAGGTTCTCAGACTGCAGTCACAAACAGTGCTCAACACTAAATGGGAGTTGTCCTTCAAGACTTGGATAACTTCAAGATTTTGCAGAAAACACTTATCTGCATGATGTATTTTCCCTTTACAGCACTGAAATACAGACCTTATGAGAGACTGGCGTTTAATCTTTTTTCTGTAATGGTTAAATACGTGTAAGTTCTTGGGGATGAAAAGTAAAGCAGAAGAATTTGGCAACTTGAGTTGCCTTTCTGCAATCTAAAGGTGTTACAAATCCAGACAAACCCATGAGCCCATCAAAGTTTCTACAGTTCAGAAAGAAAAAATGTTCACAGAGAGGTTTTACACTGCTACAAAAGGGAGGGAGCTTTAAAATCAACACATTAACTGTTTTAGAATGAACTTACCTACTTTTTCACGTTGTGCCATGTAAAAAAATTCATAAAGCCAATGTAGGGATATATTAATTATGAAATACAAATGAGTGATTAAGACATACTGTGGCATTCTCAGGAAGGAGGCAAAGTGGGCTGGAAAATGAATTTGCTGTTGAGAACTTCCGCTGTCAGCTAATGGGATGCTTAGAAGTACCATAGAAACATTTAAAAATCCTGCAATCCAGCTTTATCTCTGCACCTTGTTTGAGCACAACTTCAGGGAGTAACTGTTATTCTCCTTTTTTTCCCTATCAATAAACTAGAACCAGTAATTACTTGTTGCTTGTGTGGGTTTTGTGAAGACTGTTTGATTTACCATTGTTTCTGGTGCACTGCTTTCAAAAAAATAAGTTCTATGTAAATTTAAACAAACTTTTAGTTGCATTCTCAGTCAAAAAGTGAAATAGGCATGAGGTTTGTGTTTGAGATCTGGTGCCCCTCTGAGGCTTCTGAAATTTTTGTCAAAAAAGGAAGTAAAACAGTTTCTTAAGAGAGAGGGGGTGGGGTTGAGCAGGACACTTTCAGAGTTCAGGCTTTTTTTTTTACGGAAGAACTTTTATAAGGTATCACTTAAAGTTCCCAGGGCTGGGTGTTAACTGGAGGATTCTTTCTTGCACAGGTTGCAAGGATCCCAGAGCTTTGTGCACTTACTGAGGAAGAGCAAAATCTGTTACTGCAGCTTGGGCAGTTGTTGTGGAGGGATTATTTGCAGTCCTGCATCCCGCCTGCCTGGCTGGGGTCGATTCGCTTCCATTCAGCCTCCAGTGATTTCTCCAAGTAGCCCGAATCTCACATCAGGGAGAGGTGGTGAGGCTGAAGTTTATTAAACAACTTTTCAAGCAGTATTTGAACGTGGAGATGATTCTTGCCTGTTAATTCGCAAAATTATGTTAAAGCTGTAGCATAGTTTCTTGTATTTCGCTTGCCGTGAGAAGGAATTTTCTGCTGAAAAAGATCCCAGTGAAAAATCCCTACCAAGAATACAGTATACAGCTGAGGGAGTAAAATCCTTGTAATTCATGGACGTGTTTATCCAGTTTTGGCCTTGGGAACAAACATCATAAAGCAGGATTGTGGATCTTACGCATAGACGTATTTGGGTTGGTAATTATAGACATAAATAAAACATTAATTATCTTCAAAACTTTTTTCAGCAGCAAACTCAAGGCTTATACATTTTTATTTTTTTTATCCTTGAACATAGATTTCTTTAGTATAGCTACTTCAGCACCAAATTAACAAATAGCAAAGTAAAACATACTAATGACATTTTTTATACTTTCCAGCGTAAGGATACTATATATGGTGAAATAAGTTGAATACAGTTCTGCATGCAAATAGATACAAACCTAATGCAGTGAGGAATTAGAAGGCAGGAACAGAAAGGAAATGAAGAGTTTATTGTTTTTGTATCTCTAATATCCATTATAAGTTAGTAACACAGCAGGTGACAGTGTGGGTAAGTGTAAAGTGAATGTTTTGAAATAAATAGCAATTGGGTGACCTGGGATGTCAGGGCTCTAGACAAGGGTGTGTGTTTGTCAATATATCCTACATGTTTTACAGAGTCCTCAGGGAACAGGGGAAGATACAATTTCACCTTTTCTGTGCCAAAACATTTTAATTATATCTTCTTCCAAGTACAGCGGTTCAGTAACCAAGGAGCTGACATTGATGCATGTGTTGATAAAGCTGCAAACATTCAAAATGAGATTAACAAAGATTTTGAGGAAAGGGTGACAGCTAATTTTGCACAGTATTCTGCATCTAATTTAGGTCAGTGTAATGATAGAATATTTTATAACTCTTGTGTCATCCAGAGGGACTTTTTTGATGCTTTGTGTTTTTAAGGATTAGTGGATATGAAAGTGTAGTTCTTAATGCATCATTCAAACAGGTTATAACTTTTTTATTGAACGACTATTGGTTGTAGCCATGAACAGGAATAAACTTCAGCATTTAGGAGCAATTTTATATATCCATCAGCATTCATCATGGTAATAGGTTCCTTTTGTCTAATTCACCTTGAAAGTATTGATTTCAGATGTGAAATGGAACCAAAACTAGTGTGCCCGTTTTGCGGCGTCGCTGAATATTTGCGAAAAGATTCGGGTGGAAAGTTTTATTAAGTGTATTTAAATAATCAAACTGTAGTTTCTTTGTGTTGTGTGAGACCTTTTGAGAACATCTCAATGTATTTCTGCTCTATTCTCCTCCTCGTTTGAAGGCAACTGACATTCTTCTTTCAGTTTTCTTTTTGTTTGTGAAATTTTCTCCTTTTTTTTATCCACTCACTTCTCCATCTGCTTTCACTTTTGTTTGCTTGGGCCGTCTCTCATCCCAACTTGATAATGAGGAATGCGGTGTGACCCTGACCTCTATCAGCCCATGCATGACCTTCTGACTCCCCCACATCACCTTTGACCTTCTCTTTGACAGCTTGATTAATTACCCTGTGTTATGATTTATGAGTAAGTGCTATGTAAAAATAATAGACAACAGGTGGTCCTCTAAAAACTTTTTGTGGCATGTTTTCTTTCCCTGCCTGGCTTGATGAGCTATTTTAGGTTAGGAACTTAGAGGGACAATGTGTGTTTGGCAGTAACACAGCATTTTTACACACTTGGACACAGCACTGGAATTCAGGGAGCCGAGGTGTAGCCGGGGATGGAAATATCACAAAGTATTAGCAGGGTGCAGTTGCCAAAATGTACATTGGGTGGAAACAGAAAGCGGAGTCAACTGACATCTCAGGCGTTTCAGTCTCAGGTCACGTCTTGAGAAAATTGCTCAAATAATGGAGGGGGCATTTTTCAAGCTGAGCTGCATCTCCAACAGCTATGTTTACTTTAACGCTTCACTAGTGACTTCTGATTGGTTGTCATGACCTCATCCCACTGCTGCACCTACCATGTCGCAACAGGGATGTGGATGCACCCTTCCCATGGAAAAGATGGGAAAGGAACAGAACGTGCATCTCTGGGGAAGGTGGATGGACATCTCCTTGTCTGTTTTAGCCACGGGCAGGCTTAAGAGCAGAGCACTTTGAGTTGTGTTTCCCCTGGGAGTTCACTCCCAGTCTCCTTGTGGTCCAGATAGAAACCTGAACTTGAAAATTCGGGTTGGTGGAGCTTAGGAAAACGATCTCTTTCAGGCTTTGGCTTGCAGTCCAAAAAGATAGTTACACAGGTCAAAAGATTCCTCTCCAGCCCTGACCTCCCTGGTCACATATGGTGTCCCATCCTGGTGGATTAATATGCAGAACTGAATGCTTTCAGCTCATTATTCATGTGGCCAGGCAGGAGAGATTTCAAAAGATTTGGAATTTACCTCAAGCACTTTAGGGTTGGGTTTTTTCCCTTTTTTTTTTTTTGTTTTTTTTTTTTTTTGTTTTTTTTTTTTTTTTTTTTTTTTGTTTTTGTTTTGTTTTGTTTTGTTTTGTTTTGTTTTTTTGGGTTTTCTTTTGTTTGTTTGGTTTTTTGTTTTGGTTTGGTTTTTGGTTTGGTTTGATTTGGTTTTCATTTTGTTTTCTTTGTTTTGTTTTGTTTTGCTTTTTAACCTGACTCTTGCTGTCAGAGGCAATAATTTTGGTATTCCTTCCATCTTGAACATCTGGCTTGAACTTCCAGTAAAAGCCAGAAAGCAGAGCTCCATTTCTAACTCGTGTTTTACGGTGGAAAAGGCCTCTTCTATGTTGCTCTGGCTTTGTAGTAAAGGTATTGTAACTGAGATTCATGATTTATTCCAACACTTGGCTTTGTCAGCCTGCTCTTCCTTTCGTCATCATTTGCTGGCTCAATCATACGTGTTAATTGAATTGGTATTTATGGACCTGAGAGTGCAGTTTTCACAGTCCTCTGCCTCCACAAGTGTTTACCTGGAGTATGCTAATAGTCAGTGCCAATTACGTTTCACTTACCTTGAAGCATTAGAAATTGGGAAAATAGCTGCGAATTGGGTGTTTTTAAGTCTGAAACTGTAATTGTCTCCACTGGACTGGCAGATTAGAGGCTGGGGCTTGTGTTTATCACTCCCTGCCCTGATTGTGGCATCTTATCCCTGTTGCACTGATGGGGGGTGCAGGCAGACCTTGGCTTCTGTGCAACATCTGTATGCTCTCAGACATGTGGTAGAGCACAGGGCTTTGCTTCTTTCCATCTGCTGAAGATTGATGGCTGGGAGGGGGCTGGGGTAGGGGGGGGGGATATGTCACAGAGTTTAGCTTTTTACCATGAAAAAAACTTTCCACTTCGGAGAGTGTTTTCTCATTCTGTGTGCAGGGCACACACAGGAGAAAAGTGTTCTGCTGTTAGGTGCATTGAAAACATGCCCAGTGTTTTACTCTCCTGGATGGTGGTGCTTGCTTACATCAAAGGTCACTACATTTTAATAGTGCTGTAAGCTCATCATAGCTGAAATTGGTATTTTTAATGACTAGGAGAGATATATACTTCTGAACGTGACTCTCATTTTAAAGGATACTTCTTAATGACTGTGATTTTTGTCTTTGCCTAACAGTCATGCCAAAGACCATGTATCTCACCCATTATCAAAGTCTGCCAAAGGCTTTTTTTTAGATACTGGTGGGTTTGTGTGCTGAATTTTGCACTGACTTTGCATTCTGCTCAGCCTCACTGTGTTACTGAGGAGTTCCACTTTTTTTTTCTTTTTTTTTTTTTTTTTCCTTTAATTTTCTGGTTGTACTGGTTCAACTTTAATGGTGCAGCTATGTCCATCTGAAATACATTTTTTAGAAATCAATGTAACTTAAAACCCCACTGATTATACAGATGTTGCTTGAAGATGGCTAATTTCTTCTCTGTAGAAAAATTCTTGGGCTAAGGCTGAATGAGATGGTTCGTAATTGGGTACAATTTTACCAGTGATTTTGGTTTTCTGTGTTTCTTTGTACATCTCAAATCTTCTTTCTGGTGGTATTATATATATCTTGCAGTTAGGACACAGTAGTGCAAGGGGAAGGGAAATGCACTACATCATGTAAGCAAAACAGTCTGAAATGGGGTTACTTTCCTAAGAGAAAGACTTATGAATTGTAAAGTGGTATTTTTTTCTCAGTTATGGGAGGACCTATCTCAGTTATCACTTAATTATTTTAATTGCGCTGACAGGAAAGGCCTGCTCTCTTGGAGAATTTTTTTTTTTTTTTTAAAGTATAAAGGCAGACACGTTGCACTGCTTAAAATATAACTGATAAAAATCCTCTAATTGATTTATGAAATAGCGAATTTAAAAATGGAATCATATTTCATCTCTTGGTGTCTACGTGAAAAATTGACAATTGTGTCCTCATAAAACTGGACAAACGAGTCACGTAATTTTCAGTTACATGATCAATAACTTAGACAAATTCCGCTTCTTGGGTGATTTATGTGTCTGTTCTGTGGTCAGCTCAGAGTGGACGCGGGGTTTTAAAAAATCCCCCTGGCAGTGGCAGGCCCCTGACAGGACACGTGAGCTCTGCATTTGGCATTATGGGGAGAGCAAAGCGAATTGATCCGCCCAACGTCCCTGTCCGGGACGAGCGGGTCACCGAGACCAGCATCACAGAGAGCCCCAGAACCACCCGCCCGACACGTGCTGCCAAAACTTGGTCCTGCCCTGCCAGAACCATCCTGCCCTCTGCGGCTTGGGAGTGTTTGTGAGTGGGGCTCTCCCCTGCCCAGGATTTATTTTGGAGGAGGGCGGGGGGGAGGAAGGTTTTGAGTTTTCCACTTTGGGGATCCGAACGTCGCAATGGCAGAGCGTTGCGCGTCAACGGCGACAGCGCCGCGGGGGTTTTTTAACTTGGTCTTCTCCATTTTCCCATTTCCCTCTTTGCTTAGTTATTTATTTGCCTGTTTATTTGCATTTGCCCCAGCTCAGTGTGCTCAGCGGGGAGGGCAGGGGAGAGACATGACAGGAGACCACTTACTCACGGCGCCGCGTCTAGCGAGGAGGCAATTTTCTCTTTGGCCTATGGTGACCTTTTTTGACTACGTCCCCGACGCCAGAGACAGTGTCCTGAATGCCTCTATTTCACCCTGTTTAGCAGAGTGCAACCGTGCCCTTTAACTTGGTTTTTGGTGGGAGGAGAAGCTCCGGCAGACGTTTGAGAAGGGCACAAGGACAAGGGGTAGGAACTCCCTTCAGATGCGATTTTGATAACTAGTCGAGTGTGTCCAACTGTAGAAAATCACCAAGTGACAATCTGTCTACCTGACAGTGGCCACAATGCACTACAAGGTTTGTGAATGGCTCTACAGATTAGAATAAAGCAAGCCCAAATAAAGTATCTTTTGTTGGAGTGGGCTTGGTTTGCTCTGGCCAGCTAGGTATGGGGACCTCTTTGATCCTCGTGCCTCGCCCAAGTGCAGAATGGAGCACCCAGTGAAAAGCTGGAATAAAGCTGTTCAGTTAGATAATGAATATAGACGTTTCCAAAAAGTAAGTCTTTATTAAAATTTACTTTTAAAGGACAGCTTGATTTGACTGGGAACCCATGGTAACTTTCAGGACTCATCTGTTAAATGCATGTGCTTCTCTTTTCTCCCTGCTTTGGCGATTATACCTTCCACAAATACTACAATTCTTGTGATTTGCCATCATTTAAAAAATCATGATAAAATGATTGGCTGACTTATTCAAGATTTATTTCTCATTCATAAATTCATGTATTTTTCAACCAGCTCGTTTTCTGAGGCACAAAAAATGCAGCTGGTATGTTCAAAAGCATCCTGCAGGTCACAAATTTTCCCTAGGTTTGTTGAAAACAGGACATAATCCCAGTGAAGTTTTTGAGCAAATTTAAAGATGTACTTAAAAGTCATCCCCACAGTAAAAGGGTTGACTTGTAAGCAATACCATTGAATCAGTTTTGGTATTGATTCATTGTTACTGCTGCTATTGGCTTCTGCATGGTATGCTTGCTGTCAGCTAGACAAAAGGTTTTACTGTTTGAAACTGCAGTGAATTATTTTCACATGCTTTCTTACATATATATTTTATATATAAAGAGAGAGATATGAAATCCCTTCATCCCTTTTATTTTAAAGGTTTTTATTGGCTGGTTATAAAGCCCTTTATTCATCATTACGTAGAGTCCTTAAAATAATATTTTACTTTTAGTTCTTATACTGTTTTCTGAAAAACTCATATAAAGTGTTTATGAATAAAACAACATAATAAATTATTTTAAAGGTAAAGCAGGCGAGTTTTCTCTCAGTGAGGGATGTGCATGAGCATAAGTGCACCCACATACAGATAGGCATCAATATCCCTCTAATGACAGAAATTAAACAAACAGAATATTCTTAAAATACTTTTATAAATTATGTTGCGTGAACTTACTGACATAAGCAGAAAAGTTTTTAAGAGCATTAAAATAAATGCAAAATGTTTTCAAGCATTAAATCTCCCTTTTCATATTTGTTCTTTTTGTGTGTCTCTTCTAAAACAGGAAGGCTATGGAGTGATAGTACTGAATCCCAATGAGAACTATATTGAAGTGGAGAAGACAAAAGCCCAAGTACAGCTGTCTTCTGATAGCTCAGATGAACCTGCAGAAAAGAGGGAAAGAAAAGATAAAATCCAGAAGGAAACAAAGAAGCGACGTGACTTCTACGAAAAGTACCGAAATCCTCAAAAAGAAAAAGAAACTATGCAGATGTATATTAGAGTAAGTTTCTTTTGGGTTTGTTTGCCCTTCTTAATGATGTATAGATGTGTTTACTGTCCATACTGGCTAACAAACAGCGTGCTTTTTTAAAAAAAAAACAAACACATTACTGAGATGGCATTCAAGAGTTCATACAGAGTTCCTGGCTCTTTATTCTATTGATATTTTTTGTCACTTACTGAATGTAAAGTTTTGGAAGAGTTACAAAACATGCCTTTCTAATTTCAAAGGGGAACTTCAAATAAACCCCAGAGGAACTCACTGGTGCTATCAAGAAAGAGCATGATTTAAAGAAGACTCTGTAGAAATTATTTTATAAGTAGAGGTGTACATAAGAAACACTTTCTCATGCAGCTTAGGCAGCATATTAGCTTCATACATCATATGTGCATTTATTTTATTGTGTTGTCTTATATTGGGGAGGTAGTAGCTATAGCCTGGTAGTTTTTTAACATATTACCTGCTGAACTAATAATGTATTGTGGAAAATACCAGTGTTTATCTTGTGTGGTAGCAGATTTACCCTATCATGTCTTGTTTTCATATGAGCAGCCATCCATTGTGTTTCAGCTGGACTTCTGAAGGGAGATAAAGGAGGAGAGTTATTAATATCCTAATAAATATTTAAGGTAGAATAGTTTGGGTATGGTGTAATGAGGAAACTCTGTCCCTTGCTCTTTTCTTACTCAGTGAACCTTTGCACTTTGTAATGCTGCCAGCATGGGATCGTTATAACAGTGCTACCCAAGGATTTCTAATTCAGCAGGGGGCACAAACAATATTATTTGCACTTTGACACATTCTGTTTCATATATATATATATATACTATGCATACACATTTGAGACTGAGTCATTCCAAAGCACTTGCTATGAAAGTTAACATTTTCATCCAACAGTAAAACATTCCAGAAACATCAGAGTTTAGTTAAAGCAGTAAAAATATATATATATATGTCTTTCTGGTGTGAAGAAGAAAAATCCAGCAAAAGAGATGTTAGAATCATGTCAAATTGTAAGAAGTTCCTACTAATGGTGGTTTAACACTGTTTGTTAGAGAAATGTAGCTTGCTGGCTTGTGAATAGGGTTTGTAGCCTGGGTGTTTTACTGTGTCTTTTGAGAAGTACCTTGCTCCTGAAGATGGGAAACAAAAGGGTTCTTATACATGTGCAGTCTCCAACAAGGCACCAGTGTTTCTGTCTGATGCTTTTTTATGAGGGATGCCACACTGGCTTGTCTTAAGGTCCATCAGAAGCCAGTGGATGATGTTGTACTGTCCAGAAAGGCATTTAGTCAGCAATGCTGATCCAGTGTCCCCTTGTTGAAAGTGAGCCTCTTGGGGTTTTTCATTTGTTTATTTGGGGATTTTTTACACCTTTTGAGCAGTTCTACCTTCTTGTGGTTCTTTTGCTTGATGAGGCATGAAATTTGGCTTCGGGATGTTTGATTCTCAAAGCACAGAATGCATGACTCCATCCCATTTTCCTTTTAGCACAGCTCTGTGAGTCAGATATGACTATCCACTTTCCCTTTATTTGATTTTCTTCAAACTAAGGAAAGGAGCAGCCTGAGTCTTAGTGAAAGCGTGGGTTGTAGTCTCCTTTCCTGAGCAAATTAGCTGAAATCAGTTTTTCTGATGTGGTTGGTGTTTTATTCTGAAAGAACTATCTTTTTTTTTCTTTCATAGTCTCTTAATACAAAGAAACAGAGTGGAAAATGTCCCTGCTTTGGTGTGTGGCAGGAGAAATTCCTGCATTTTACTTACTTATCAGTTTTCTGAAACAAACCTGTTGGGCAGAACCACTGAGTCTGTAGGTGGTTGCAAGAGGAGCTGTGAACATCAGATGCTCTGCTCCACCTTCCAGGCTGTAAGTCTGTCCAGGCATTGCACAAACTAAATGGAGCACTGCCCTTTTTGCAATTTTGGGTCCATTTGGATTACTTGTGCTACAGGGAGTCACCACCTGTTTGTACCCTGGGACTTGCTGCCAGGTTTATGGCAACCACAGATCTGCTGTGGATGAGGAGCTGGAGTTGGTTTGGTGTAATCTCAAAGGGTAGTTTAGATACAACCTTTACTTAATGTGCAGTGTAGCATATATTTGACTTGCTGACTCTTGAAAGAAAGCATGTTGTCACTCCACTGAAATATTAGGATGTGCTTTGTAATGATCCCAAGCAGGGAAAAGTGGCACAGAGAGGCTAGGTTGAAAAATACCCTCAGAAGAAGGCATCACCTCCATCCAACCTTGAAGCAAAATTTGTTTGTGTCAAATATGCTGGAGAAATTGTTTCAGACTGTCAAGCAGTAGGAATAAATGTCCTTGGTTATGTGCTCATAGGGTCATTCAGATCTGTGGTGATCTGATGAGGAAATGCCATCTGAACAAATCAAAGCTGCCTGGGCGATGCTCCCTCTTGTGCAGTTAGGTTTTCCAAGAACTGGGAAAATGGAGCTCTTCCATGTTAAATTTCTTTAAGTATTTTCTTTATTTTCATAGAATCAAAAGCCAAATAGCTGGGATACTCGAGAATATGTAAAAGCAGAGTTTTAAAATGCAAAATCTGAAATTGCACTGTATTATTTTACAAAATGAGTGTGAATACAAGCGAGTATTGGAGTGTGTAGAGCATTAAGCATAGTGCTTGAAAGATCAAAGTACTTATTGTTTCATGCTGGAAGTTTCCTTAACTATGAAATAATGTACTTTCTGGCATACATTATAGCTTGTTAAAGGGACTGATTTGGTCTGGGCAATAAACATCATGTCAAACATTATGGCAGAAAAACCTGCTTAATATGTTTTGTAATAAGACAGAATTTTTTGTTCTTGAAAACATCTGCCAACTGAATTCACAAGTGAAGACAGAAAATGTCATCAATTCAGTAACAATCTTATAAATTTGGTTTCTTTTCTGTCGATGCAAACCACGGAGAAAACTTCTTGATAATCAGCATTGACTGTAATACTTTATGGAATGATTAAACAAAAGCATTTTACTTTTATATAACGTGCTAATGAATGCATATGAATTTTAATACTCTTACCGTTCAGATTTTAACAAGCATGTTGCCAACAGATCATTTTAAAAGCATCTGGTTTTTTTAATGTGTTGAATGGAGGGATTAGTCAATTAGCTAAATATGTACATACATCCTTTAAAAAAATCATAATTCTGTCCTTACTTACAGATGCTACCATTTTTTTCTTAGACCACCAGAGGCTGCTGCTGTACATATTGGCTAATGCTTCCCCCAGAAACTTAATCCCCTAGCCAACCTTCATTTATTGCTGAACTAAACTCAGAATTTGTTGATCTCTAGCCTTTTTGTGTGGAAACAAATCATGCAGGCTTAACTGTGACACAATTATTCCCTCCATCCTCCAAGCCATCTCCCACTCCCTACAGATCTTCACACTGACAGTGTCATCTCTATGTTAAAAGACACTTTAAAAATGTAAATCAGTATTTTTTCCCCTCCTAAGCAGCATTCACCACTTAAACAAGTATACTGAAAGGATTCTGTAATGTTATTAAAGAAAAAAAGTATAAGTCACATCATTTTATAATAACAGTAATTTTCAGTAGTGTTGTTGCCACAATAGGTGAAGGAAGAAGTATGAAGAAGTATTTTTATCAGACCCAGCAAGGGGGTCAGGATTTCTGGTCAAGAGGGAGAAGTCTTTATGATGGGAATTTTATCCTCCTTTTCCCCACCAAGCTTATCTGCTGTAATAATCCTTACTGCAAATAGTATTTTTACTATAGCACCATCTATAACAGGGCTATTTGTACCAACAGCATATCAATGAAATTAAATTAATTTTGGACGTAGCACAGTTCTCATAAATAATTTTTTTCTCCATTTTTCTGCAAGAGATTAAACAGGAAAAGATCGTGTGCAGCTAATTAATTTGTTTTACTAAAAATGGACACATCAGGATAATTTGTGCCAGTATTTGTGAGAAAGTGGTAAGAGGCAGGTTTTTTAATACACGGTTAAGCACACAGTGACTGCTGGTGGGCAGGAAATCCTGGCAAGCTTTCCAAGCACAGTTGTGCCATTTCTGCTGATTGTTCAGCATGGCTGAGACCAGGGATTGCCTGGCTGAAGGTCAGCACCGAGTGTCCCCTTGTGCAGGGTGACCTGGGGTTTATTTTTGGGGCTGGAGATGGAGCTGTTTCCTGGCAGCTGCGCGGGGTCTGGCCCCGTGGACATCCCTGGGCAGATGCCACCTCCCTCTGCCCCTACCCTGTGACTTGGCATGCTGAGTGCCTGCTCTCATCCAGAGCCTCTGTGCCTGCATTAGCCTGCTGCTGAGACCAAGCTAAAAAGCCCTTTATTCCACCAGAAGAGGCAAAATGACAAGCTCTGGGCAGAGAGCTCCCAGGAGGGAAGGGATGTGCTCCATCACACAAACAGTTCCCCAGCAGACCCAGGCATCAGGACCCCAACCTCCAAAGTCTCAGTCCAATGTTTACCTGTTTGGTTTTGCTTTTGTTTTTCTGTCTGCTCTTAACAGCTATCAGCATCACTTTTGCCAGTACCACTGAAATCACATGTGTTTTTACTTTGTCCATAATCACTTTTTAAAGCCTCCCACTTCCCTGTCTTCTTGAGCAACCTCTTTTCGCTTCCAAGGACCAGCAAAATCATGCTGGCTGTGCATCACCTGTGAGAACTGCTTAGAAACTACCATGGCTTTATTTTCTTCTCCCACATTCAGAGTTAGAAAAAGACTGCAATTCAGGTGCTGGGATGTAAACCTGTAGTGACATTAGTCTGGGTGCCACAGGGTGTTTGGGACACCTGGAGAGATCTGGCTTGCACCATCCTGGCCCAGCAACTGGAAGCCAGGACTGTAAAGCATCTGCAATGGCACTGAGCACCTAAAGTTAGGCCTTCACATCATTCCCAAAGGGTCAGATCAGCTCTAAGTTGCTGCTGTATTTCATAAATAACAGGAAAAATGTGTATGTTGTATTTCATTCTGTAGCTACTACAATGAGCAGGCTTCTTACATTAAATAGCTAAATATGGAGAGTTTAAACTATAGTAGTATTCAATAATTTATGCACAGGCTCTTCAATCTGAGCAGATAAGTGAGGTATTTTTAAAAATCCTGAGACTGTAAGGACTTCTCATGGCATAATTTGCATCTGCTAGTCCAGAAAAGTTGTATTTGTCTTCTTTTCCTTGAGCAAGTGAGAAATCAGAGACACAGTTTATCACTGAAGGAAGATTCTGCATCTCTTCAAGAGCACCACTGGCTCTTCTTTCTGCCATACCCTCCCTTTGTTCTGTGCCTCACAAGTGTGGCTTAATCAAAGAAAAGGAATAAATCGGGGCCACCTAGCTTTGGTGCCTTTCAAACATTCATTACGTGGTGCTGGCAAAATGTGCATTGTTAGATCCAGCTCCTAAAATGTAAGGCAAGCCGTGTGAGTTCCCAAAAGAAAGAACCAGCTTGCATCTCTCCTCCCACCACGAGCTGTGCAGTGCTCCTGTTGTGCTAAAGAAGATTGTCTCTCACAGGTCAGCTGAGCCCTCCTTCCTTTCAGATGGGATTCAGGCTTGGTAAACCTGGCCAGTTAGCAAGCTGATGGTAAAGAAAAACTAGCTCAGCAGAAAGCAGACCTACTTGTTGAAGGCAAAGGTGAATAAAATTATTCAAACTTCTTGTACTGGGATACTGCCTGTCTTTGATTGTAAAGAGATTGCAGTTAAGGACTGAAAAAAACCTCGTAGGTCTGCTGGTCCATCCTCCTGCCAGTGCAGGCTGCTCCCTGCAAGTGTTCTGCTTCAATTTATCTGACAAAAATCAAAGGATAATACCTTTTTAGCTGGTATCAAAAACAAGGATAATGTCCTCTAACCTTCTTCATGCAGTTGCATATTTTAATGATAAATTTCAGCACATCTGGGAAAACTGGTGGAAAAATTTAGCAGGGGCTCAAGTGGCAGCATGCACTTTTTGCAGAACTTTCACCTTCATTAACTGTTTGGTTTTTTGTTTTTTTTTTTTTTCTTGTGGGCCAGCCAGCCATAAGAGCCTTGATGTAGTTAGAAATGATGAAAATTATTTTTCTGGGATATATAAAAAAATTTATAGTCATCTTAAGCTGGGTGGTGCTGCTGCAAAATAACCTCTTTCTGTGGGGACACCCCACCCCACTTCTCTGGAATTATTTTATGAGTTTTGAGTAGTGGGATGTCAGGACTGTACCATGATACACAGGGGTCAGGAAAATAACATTGGTGGAGTCCTAAGAAATCAATCTCAGCAGACTGGGAACTGGGGCACAGTATGTTCAAGGATGTTGTTTTCACCTCAGCTGCTGCAGAAAATCCCAGAAAAACTATGAAAAAAAACCAAAAAAACCAAAAAAAACCACCTAGCTTTTAAGATTAAGATAAATCTGGTTGTTCCTCTGTAGTCTGCTTGGCTGCCAAAGGGGCTAGAAGTAATGGAGGAAATGGTGGCATGTAGGAATGTGGGATGAGATGTCCAGAAAAAAAATACTAATTTCTACTCAGCAATTCATAGGTGGCTAATGATTAGAAAAATTACTTTTATTCATAATCCTTATGAGTAAAGGATTTTCCTAGCAAATCCTTACTTGCTTTTGTGAATATACTTGCTGTACGGTGTTGTGGTTTGGTTTTTTTTAATTATTTACTTCCTGAGAGCAAGGTTTACCTTTTTAATCAGGTCGTTGTCATCCCTATGTAGGCAAAGAGTTATTGTGAGAAGGATGGATCGTGACTGGGGTTCTTGCTAGGACTTAGTGAACTTCATAGCTGATCACCACACCCTGAAAACTACCTTTTACCAGCTTCAGGGCTGATAATTTCATTTTTATAGTGTTCAGACAGAAGTCTTCCCTAAGGTAGTCTTGTTTCACAGTGTCTCCAGCCACGAAGTCAGATAAATTTTGAGAAATATTCCCATTCCTCTCTCAGCTGAATTCTTATTTATCTGTCTCTCCCTGGCTAAAAGGGGATGCTAAACTGATCAAAAATGATTTTTGTCTTTTGTGGTTGGAAATGTTGGTAGCAGGTTTTGTCCCCTGAATGGGCTGCACACTGTTCATCCACACTCTTCTACACTTCATTATTTAACAGTTTATTCTCATTCTCTTTCTCTCTTTTATTGGATTTTTTTTTTTTTCTTTTTTTGATCAGTACTTGGCAAGAATTTGTCGATACAAGGTGTGTTTTCTTTATTATCAAGTAAACTTGAATTTTAGTTAGTTTTCCCAATAGATGGCACTGCTTGGAGGGAAACTACTGAATAAAGTAAAACTGAGTTACACTTAGAGTTTCCAAGAGTTGTGAGTGTTGGGGAGCTGTAAGTTTTTCTGGGCTCTTGAGCATCAGTTTGGGAGCTCCTGGTTTGGTGCTTTTAGCAGAAGTGTGGGGTGAAAAAAGTATCAGAACTACATTGAATGGGTACTTCAGAAAGAAGAGGAAGCTTTTGCAAAACATAGTCACACTTCTGTTATTAGTTAGCAGTGAGAGTAATTGCAGGGATAGCACATCAGGGTCACACAGGCTCCAGTTGCCATTCTTCTGTTTGATCAGATGGCAGGAAGGAGCCTTCATTCACCAACAGGATGTGCTGGAATAATTGGCTATGTATCCAGCCAAGCATCAGGTTTTTAAGTTCTTCAGTAAAATACTGTCCGTGGATGCTAAGCCTCTGTGCCTCTGAAAAAACAAACAAAAAACTAGCCAAAATGTTACACCTTGTTTTGTCGTGTCCTTCTTGAGTTAGAGAGTGAGGGGATGAGTTGCTCTGTCCCAAAAGGCTTTTCAACCTACACCTGGTCTAGTATCACTTGAATTTGCATCATTCATTGCACCTGTAATACAGTGTGGATTGCTCAGGACAGTTCTTACAGACACAGACATGCACGTGTGTGTTTGTGCACAGCACACAAAGCCCACACAATGTTCCTCCACGTTCAGCATCCTGCAGGCTGAACGTGTCCAGATACACAAAAATGGAAAGTTTCCTTCTTACCAAAAGCAAAGGTTTAATCAGTACATTTAGCACAGCAAGGAATTTTAAAATGTAGTTAATTCAGTCCATGCACCTGGTGCTACATAAGCATCTGCAGCATGTTTGTTGTTCTGGACTGGTGTTTCCTTCCAGGATGGTTCTCCATTCCTATCTCTTATATTTTCCACCTGCTGTGTAACTGAAGAATCTGATTTCATGGATCTTTCAAGTTCAGACTCTATCCTAGGAAGGTGGGCAGCTGGCATTATCACTGAATTGTATCACAGCCACTCTGGGAAAACAGAACCCTTAACTGCATGTAGATATTCAGAAGGCAGATATTTATTTCTCTTTGGGATCTGGTTTGCTGAAGAATTCTTTTGAAGTGAATATATCAGGTAATGAAGAAATTTAGCAAAGCTTAGGCTGTGTAAAGTAGTTTTGAAAGATTTCTAGGTTCTGCAATTAGCTGTGTGGCCCCAGCCTTTGATAAGTCACCGACCTCACACCTTCCACCTTGCAGTACACATCTTTGAGCCTTTTCCTGTTGTTTGAAAAATGAACACATCTGAGGACAGGATCAAGTTATTCATTGTGTGTCCTTTGCACACTGGCTGCCAAAAAAAGGGTAGGCTTATATTTAATGGCTGTTCCTTCTTTTTAAATCCTTTACCAGGGAGGACCCAGGCCAGGTATGAAATCCTCCTCATTGGGAGATGTCATCTTTCAGCCACTGCATGCTGCTCAGGGCTCTGACAGCTTTGCCTGAAGTGTGCCAATGAGGTATTGCTGTGATAGACCTGAAAATAACACCATCTGATTTGATCATGGGTATCTTTCTGCTGCTGTTGGCTGTTTGTTAGGTTCCTTTGCTGTCTCCTTTGCTTTTTGAACTCCACCAGCTGACTGATCAGAGTTTGGCTGACACTTTAATGGATTTTTATCCTCACAGGAGCCACAGGGTATCATCACTGGAGTGGAAGTTCAGGTACCACTGTTATTTTGTTATAATTGCAGTAAATACCTATGACATGATTTTCTAACAGTACTAGGAAGGAACACCTGTTTCCACCTGAAGATCAACTGACCAGGTCACAATTCAGGTCTACCAGACTCTGAAAAAACAGACTGAAGTTGCCAAATGTTGACCACTGCCTCAGTTGTGCTGGGAGTCCACAGAGCATGCAAAAGTTGGAAAGAAAAGGTTATGACATGGAAATACTGTAAATTCTTTAGTGTCCTCAGTGGCAGTCATCTGCAGGACCTTTCTGGACTGTGTTCAAAGTCACTCTGTGTCAAATGTGTGTGGTTCAAGGTTTGAGAGACTTCCACAACACACCTTTTAACGTTTCTGTGACACTGGAACAGAACACAGAGCTCATTCTTTCTGCTTTTGGTTGAAAGTATCACACGTGGCACTTGTGACCAGATGGTTTGAGCATGGTGTTAGACAAGATGACCTGCAAGGCTGCTTTCCAGCTGATGGGATGCAATGGTTTCACCTCACTAAATTCCAACTCAGCCCTCAAAAAAGTATTTTAAGTTATGGATGGACTTTGTGGACATCATGAAGAGGGGCTGATTTATGTGTCTCAGAACAGTTGGTTGTGGTTGGTCATCCACTTAGAAAGAGCAGGCTCACATGATTGAGGCCAGGAAGCCTCATTCCCAGCTCAAATCCAGCTATCAGCATGGCTCATACCATATCATGCACACATTGCTGCTACAGAAATTCATTGTGAAGGATGCAAGTCCCTCCAAATAGGCAGTGATGTTCCTTGGCATTTTTAACACAGCTATGTTGAGCAGAATATTCAGGATTTCTTGAGAGATCAGGAAATTCCTGAAGTCAGATCATCTGCTTAAATTTGCTTGAGAACCTCAGAGGAGTAAAGCAGTAGTTTTTTCACAGATGTTCTCCAGATGTTACAGGCATGCCGATTTTTTTCTAATAATGGAAAATTTACAAGTACTGTCCATGTACTTCCTTTTCCCTCTTTGTTACTTCTTCAGGGTAAAAAAGGAGTGAGGGGTTGTCTACATTGTTATTTTGAGTCCACGAACTTTAAACTACAAAACAGGTTTTGAGTTTTGGGAAGAGAAAAAAGTGACCTGTGACCTTCAAATCAGATTGTTTGCCAGTTGTGCATTTGGAAGAAGATAGACATGGCAGAATTAAAAAGGCTACAACTTTACTGAAGCATTAGTGAACAGTTCTTTAATTTTAATTCTGTACTACTTCTTCTGTGAAGATTTTGTCTAAATAGTTAATTTCAAGGCAAAACCTGAACCTATATCCCAGCTGCAGGCCAGTGCATTAACTGCAGTTAGCCATGAAGCCCTTGGATTGGCCCCTAATTTCTCTTTGTACCCACGTCCATAAAAGGTTTATTTAAATAAATTATGTAAGATATTCCTGTGCCATTTTCTGTGAATGCTGTTCATTGAAGGAGGTCTGCTTGGTGGAGACTCAGTTCTGGGTATGTTGTGGTTGTACTGGGATGTTATGCCCAGTAAATTGCATTTAGGGGGATTTCTGGGACACCTGATACCTGGCAACTATCACTTCTTGTTGCTCATTGCCAGCTTTATTAGAAATCGAGGTTTAAGGTTAAAAATATGTTAGTATAGAAATATTTTCACTAACTTAGCTAAACTATGAAAATAGACAATTCCTTTAAACATGGATTGCTTAAGCAGCATTCAGAGGTTGCTAACCATAAAAACTCTTCCAAAGTCTCTGCCTGAAGATCTGATTTATCAGCCTCTACAGGACATCCAGGACCAGAGATAACTTACCCAGAATGTTCTTTGGGTTACATCTTCTCTTTTGCTCCCATTAAGGACAGATCCTGCAGCTGACCAGGTCCATTCCTCTGCACAACCTCTTTCTTCTCCCAGGCAGGATGCAGTCAGTCCTGCTCTTCCTTTCCTGTTTATCCACACTTCATTCCCCATCACCAAACACTGGGACATTTCTTTGCAGTATGGGAATTTGTGGGGTTGACCCTGGCTGGCTGTCAGATGCCCACCCAGCAGCTCTGTCACACCTCAACTGGACAGGGGAGAGTAAATACAAGAGATTCATGGGTTGAGATAAGAGCAGGAAGATCACCCAACAAGTTACCATCACAGGCAAAAGAGACTCTACTCAGGGAAATTAATTTATTGCCAGTTGACACTGGAGCAGGGTAATGAGAAATAAGAACAATCATAACTTCCTCCCATCCCTCCCTTCTTCCCAGGCTCACCTTCACTCCTGATTTCTCCACCTCCTCCCCACCAGCAGAGCAGGAGATGGGTAACAGGGGTTGCAGCTTGTTCATCACACTTTGTCTCTGCTGCTCCTTCCTCTTTGCTCTCTTCCCCTGATCCAGTGTGGGATATCTGCTCCAGGAGAGTACCTATAAAAGTGGATATCTGCTCCACCATGGATGTCCATGGGCTGCAAGGGGACTGCCTGCCTCACCAGGGTCTTCACCAAAGGCTATATGGCCTTTAGAAGAATCCTAAAGAGGATTCTCTGAGCTGGAGCATCTCTAACCCCTTTTTCACTGACATTGGTGTCTGCAGGGCTGTTTCTCTTAGATATTCTCACTCCTCTTCTTCTCAGCTGCTGTTGTGCAGGTTTTACAACATTTCTTAAACATGTAGAGCTACCACCATCACCAGTGGGCTCAGCCTTGGCCAGCAGCAGGTCCAGCTTGGAGTCAGCTCCAGCTCTTGCATCCACAAAATAGAATCGCTGAGCTTGGGAAGAATTTTCAGGATCATTGAGTCCAATCTTGAGGCTAATAGAGGCATCTTTCCACCCCTGCTGCCCTCCCACTACCAGAACCTTGCCACACAAACCCAATGGAAGGGATTATGTTATTTCCATGCACCCTTTCCCCTAAGACCTGTATTAACATTTCTGCTATTTACCTTAGTGCTTCACCATGCTCTACATCTTGCTTTTGACACTCACTCAAAGCTTTTTCTTCCCTCTCAAGTAGCAAAAGGCAGCAGCCCTCACAGAAGAAAGGCCTGTAAACAGGAGGAGGTGGTAATTTGGTGATGCTTCCATATTCTTCTGATAAATTTTATCTGTTCTGCACCACAGTTGATGAGCAAACTAGATTTTTTTTTTCAGACAGGTGGTAATGGGGTGGTGTGGCAAAGCCCAGCAGACAGCTGAAATGGGATTTGGTATTTGTCAAATAAATGTAGGGAGGGTTTTTTGAGTCTGCTGTCTGTTTTCATCCTGATGTAATGTTTTATAGCATTCACATGAAATTCATACAAACTTAAAAATGATGGTAGAGTAAGATGGACAAGATATATTCAGGATGATACAGAGAAGTTTAAAAAGGGGAACTTACAGGGTAGAGTTATTTTTAATTACAGCACAATAAGGTGCAAGTCCCCAGAACTAAGTAGTGGTTTGAATGAGTGCAAGTTTCAGATGTTGTATCCACTTAGTCCGTGTTTTAAAACATGTCAAACACATAGTCTTGGCTAATAAAATATTAAAATGGCATCAGGGACCATTTATAAAAGAAACAAAAGCTACATCCATGTGGGTTTTTGAGGGTTTATTTTTCTTATCTTATCCCACCCGCCAGTAGAGACATCATAGTTACATATTTTCTACAAGAAGATGCATATTATTCTGAAGATCCTCAGTTATCTCTGGAATTTCTGTTCCAGTGTTGTTCTGACTGTAATCTCAATAAGACCCCCAGTGTTTGGACTCTGCTGCCTGAGGTAGAACATTGCTCCCAATTTTCCAGTTAGGTCAACCAAAAAAATTAAGATATGATAGAGGGTCAGTGGAAGAAATTCATATCAAAACAACTGCTCACCATGTCATTATGACAACCTGCTGTAACAAATGTGCTTCTGTTTTAACTTATGACAATTAATTGCTAAAAGTAATTTAATCTGACAGTGGCAAGATGTTGAAAGACTCGTGAAGATGTCATAAAAGCGACCTTTCTGCCCATGTGCAACCAAAAGCCATTTTTAACAAGGAGCCTCAAAAACAGTACAACTTCTTTTGTACTTTGTTAATTAGTTATTGATTTGAAACAATGCTCTGCCAAATATTGTCAGATTAGCTAGACGCCAGCAAGGTCACAGTGTGACAGTCTAGTCCTGATAATCGTGTGGTATATAAGAATTCTTTATTCTCTAAACCTTTTGTTCCGATACCCTGAGAATTACATTTCCTGGCTTTAGCATTTGTGCTAATTTAAAATACAGCCAAGCTGTCTGTTGTGTAGTTGGATGTTTTGAGTTGTTAAAAAAAAAAAAAAAAAAAAAAAAAAAAGCACTGCTTGCTTTAGAAGAAAATTGGTAGTGATCTGAGGTCTAATGATCTTCAGCTCTGCCCCTGCAAATGCCAACGCCCTCGCTAATCTGCACGGAAAAAAAACCTGTGTTAATAAAATGGTCAGCACCAGAGTTCAAGCCAGAGGTAAAACGAGCAAGTCCTGAGGTTGTGTGGCAGCTCATCAGGGTCACAAGATCATTTCCTAGCCTGCATGGTTGCCAAACAACAGTAATGAAGGTGAGCCTGGGTGGGAGAGCTGAGGAGCAGGACGAATAGCTCGGTGTCCAACTTCTCAGGTTATTGAAGCAAGAACCAAGAGAGAACTCAAATCTGAATTTCAGATTGTGTTTGTCATCCGTTTGAATAATTATTTTGTAAGCCAATGGCAGTTACTTCAAATACAATTAATTACATTATGCTGCCTATTAAGGCAGTTCAACAAATCTTTTATAACTACATACATTAAAAATAAATAGTATATCAGTTTACTTAAAGCGCTGGCTTTGCTCTCTTTATTAGGAGAAATCAAATAGCTCTGAGGCTGTTAAATCTTTCTTTCACTTAAATAACTGCTCTGGAGTGTAAGTAATAAATACAGACAAAGATGTCAAGAAGAAAAATACAGGGTGAAGCCATTCTATTTAGTTTAACTTGTGTAAGAGATATAAACTCTGTAACAGGGACTTCATGGCCAAGCTTTGTTCTGAAACCATAGCTGTTAATGAAAATACTAAGTTGTTGTTTTACTTAAACGTGTTGAAGTTTGTTAGATTCATTATTTCCTGTGGTGGCAAAATCTGCCTTTTTCTTGGCCAAAATGCTATTTTTTTTTAATTTTTTTATTTTTTTTTTGTGCAATAGCATGGGTAAAAAAAATGTCTGCTTCTCATTACAACATATAAACAGATTGGAAGAACTGGAAAGTAAAATAGTCTTTAAGTACTTTAGGAAATAGAAAAATAACACTTCTGCATGAATTCTGTTAGGAGTTTTTAAATGTTTCAGATGCATTCATTTAAAAAAAAATCAGTTTCAGTGTTTAGAAAAATGCATGTAATCATCTAAACAAGGCACATGAGCTCTCTTTGTGTCTTAAGAAGATAGTTCTTTTTGTAGAAGTATCATATTCATTTTTTATTTATTTGTCCCTGCAACTGATCTATTAATTGCCAGAACCAGGGCCGGTAGGGAAGGCAACTGCAAAGCTATAACTATAGGGTTTGTTTTAGAAATGCTCTTTTGTTACCATAATTTGATCACACAAACTGCCATTTTTGGTAATGCTCGTTGTTAGGCAGAAATATGTTGTGGGCAGAATCTCACTCCCTGGGATTAAGTAATTTGGGAAGAAAAAAGTGTGAGGAGATATGAAAAAGATGCATGTAAAATGCAGGGATAAGTACCAGCCATATTGCACTGAAGTGAAACTGCCCCTGCCTTTGGGTATTTTCAAACTCTTTGGCCAAACTGCTGCAGTTTCTTTTTAAATCAGAATATGTAAGTCCAGGCACAGAGGTTGGATGAGGACCATGCTTGGAGCATCCTGGCACGGGGATTTTGGTGTGAGCTGCACAGGTCAATAGCCCTGGTACAGCTGTGTAGGCAGGGCTGATCTGAGGAATTGTTATTAAAGCTCCAATGTGATGAGTTTCCCTGTGTAGGATATTCAGGCTGTTTGCCAGAAGATGCTGCTTCAAATTCAGGATTCCTTCACCTGGAACCTGCAAGTGAAAGGTAAAGAAAAAAAAACCCAACAACAACAAAAAAACCCCCCAAAATCCAACAGCCTGTCAAAGAGCTAAAAGGGAAATTAATTTGGATTTTTTTCTGAAGTATGCTTCCTTTGGTTCATTTCCCTCCTTCCTCCTATTCTCTTCCCTTCCACCTCTTTCCTCTCAGTGAGTCAGCAATGTTCTTGTCCCCAGACTAAAAAAAGGCAAATGTCATACTTGTGTTTATTTTCATTCTTGTCTTAAGATGAAATAATTTGCTTAGGTGAATTCCTACCACCTCTTGTCAATTTGGAAACACCATAAACCAAAAAGAGTACAGCAGAGATTCAGAGTCAAGATGTGTTTTGATGGAAGGCTTTTAACTATTTACTCCCCTACTCAATAGGTAGAAGCTGGCCACTAAAAATAATCTACAAATCATTTAAAATACCAAACCCCAAGCTTATGCTGGAGATGTTAACTGAGAGCCACTGAGAAACTGATTTCCTCTGAATTTTTATTCTTTTTTGGTCTCCTTTTCTGCGCTTTTCCAGAAGACAGTTGGGTGGTGATGACAGGAGACATGCCAGACTCCAGCAGAAGTAATAATGGGAAAATCCAGTCTGGAACAACAGCCTGACAAAGTTTTCTTGCTGGCTGACAAGCAGATACTTCAGCTAGGGAGATGATGCTATAATAACACTTGAGACTTAATTAATTTAGCCTGGGATCTGGGTTTTACTTTATAAACAGCAAACTCCTTCAAGTTGCAAAGTGCCTTTGAATTTCCTAATAAAAAGCTGAAGGAACTGGGAGGGTGTTCTAAGAGAGCAATCTCACAGCAGAAAATAGTCACTGTGCAAAAAGCCTGAGCCTTTGCCTGCGTGGATTGAACAAGGCTGGTAACATTTGCTGCTTTCTTTGTTTGTTTTGCACGGGTCTGCAGCCAAATTTGCTGTCCCTGAGTTTTTAGGTGCAAATGGGAATCTTAAGAAATTCCACCTGCAGCACGAGCCTTGTGGAAAATGCTCCTGTGGTCTTGTAGCATCTTTGTGGTCCTGACACAGTGGTGCTCTGAAGGCCTTCCAGGAGACCTGTGTTTGCCAAAACTGAAATTCAGTATTAGGTTAGCAAGGCATTTAATGCAGCTGAGACCTCAGGCACTTCTGTAAAGAATAGCTATGGGCTCTGGCAGCTTCACCCCCTGCTTTCAGGCCATTTTTTGCTCCTTGAAATATTACAAATGAGGCCTTCGAGGCAGGTCCCATGGCCCAGAGGGTGGAAAAAGGTTTTGATTTCCAGGGTCAGCTTGTTCCTCACCGAGCAGAGCTGGTTGGAGTACAGTGGAGAGAGGAGGAGAGAGTGGTTTGGAATATTTTTTTTTTTTTTTTTTTAATTCAGAAGTGGCTCTAGGTTATTAGTTGGGAACTGTATTAGTTGAGGGCTTAGCTGGGAAAACTCTTTTATGGCTTGGAGTTGCTTTGTTTTTTCTCTCGTGTTCAATAAAGCTGGATATAAGAAGGAAAAGTAACTCTCTCCTGCTGCCCCAGGGGAGGGTAGGATGCAAGCTCCCTCCATTCCCACATGTATATAGAATAGCTCTGAATTTTATTTCCTGACCACCATCACCAGGGAAAGCCCAGCTTGCATCTGAAGTGGGAAAAGTGGGACAGGATCTGGAGTCGTCTTGGATGGTAATTGCAGTGGGAGCTGGGGAGAGCAGGGGCCCTGGGGAGGGGCCAAAACATGAAAAGTAAAAAAAAAAAAAAAAAAACCTGGCTAGACATTGTCAGTCTTGCATGAGCTAAAACTTGTCATTTTAAACCTAATCTCCTCAGTCACACTGTAGCAAAGCACAGGTATCACCACCTCCTCCTCCAGCCCTGTCACCTGCACTGACAGAGGCAGTTTAAACATTGCCTCAGTCTGACAAATGCATTTTGGTTTTACATCTTTTTTTTTTTTTTTTTTTTTTGTGCTATTAGATATCTCAGGTACTGCACATTTTGTGTAATACTCACTCATTTAGCAGGTCTGTCGAGATTGCCTGCTTTCCTGATAAATTACTAGGAGTTTTGGAGGTGGGACTCCTCTCTGAATCAATACAACGTGTATTTATCTGCAATATGTAAGACTTCTGGTCTTCCTTTCTGCTGCTGACTGTATACACACAACAACTTTATTACTAGGGCTTCATAAGCAATATTGGGAATGCTTCCATCACCGTCCCACTTCACAAATGAAATAGGCACAAGAAATTACACAGAATCACCTCAAATAGGTTTGGGAATAAGGCTGGGATCCATAATATGAAAAATGCAGCCTTAAGTCACTTTGCCATATTGCTTTCAGAAGACACGTGCCAAATAATAACCTTGGCTGTGCTACCAGACTTCTCTATTGTAATACCCTGGTTTCTCCTTCTGCTGCCTACTGCCATACATCTTGCCCCCATCTCAGGAGGTGCCCTTAAAAAGATAATATAGTCCTTTTATTTCCCTGGATATTCCTGTGAGACAAGTGTGAGAGGCTGGCATTCTGCATCCCAAGGCTCTTGGTGTAATCCCTGCTAAGGTCCTAAGTGAGGATAAATACAGCATGACTGTTTCTGGATGCATATGAACACAATTGCTGAATAAAACAGCATCAGTCACCACTAATGCATTTACATTATTTTAGTGCTGAACCTTCTCAGAGGCTTCTCTGTGGTTCCTAAGTTGTGCCAGATGTTGGTGACCATGAAACCTCTCTGCCACCTACACAGCTGAACCAGTCCTGCTGGGCTGGGGGTGTTTTAATGAGGCAGAGTATGCAAATAAAATCCACAGAGAGCCTGTAGAAGAAGGGAGGAAAAAAAAATCAGTCCTCCATTCAGACTTTCAAGGCCAAAGCATCATCTCCCCCAGTTGTGGCTGCTTTACCCCTGAGGTGATCTTGATGTCCTTGTCCTCATCTGCTTCCTTCTGCAGCCTCCTTTCATCCTGTTTTAGGCAGTCTGTTGCCATCCTGCCTGAAAATCCAGTTATTTTAAGAGTTCTGTCACAGCCAGGCCATTTTCCTGTGTGTGTGTATATCAATACATGTAGCATACAAGCTAGTCTTAGCCATTTCAGTCAGTAAAGCAGAAATAAAATTCCTGCTGTTAGTAGAATGTCCTGCTGCCTCCTGGGATCACCTTTCAGGCTGGAGTAGGAAACACATCAGAAATAACCTGTGCAAGGGTTCTCTGAACACTGGGATATAAAGGTTAAAAACCAGTCTCTTCTAGATGGAATGCTTCCTAAATATACTAGAATTTCTCCGCTAAAAATCAAATTTTCTTCAATGGCCTGAGCTACACACTCTGAAGTCTTGTCTTGGGGTACTCATACTGCAGAAAAGTATTGATATGAGATATTTTGCTGCCACTTTTTTCCCATTTTTTTCAGATTCTGTCCTTTCTTTGCTTTCCTTCTGCTGCCTGGTTGTAATACCTTAGCTGCTGTGTTTAGGGGGGGGTAGGATGTTGGTTTAAATCTTATGCTAGCAATTTTTTTTTTGCTTCTCTTTCAGCTTTCTTTCTTGCCTTCAAAGCCTCCTAGACCTTGTCCTGTACTGAGACTTTGGAAATGCTGTGGTGGCAATTAACCATAGTATGGTTTCATTATGTTCCATTTTAATGAAACAGGTTTTGCCTCATGTAAGGCAAATATTTGCAGAAGGGAAAAGACCAGTGCTGAGCATCACTTGATGCAGCTGTGGAGAGAAGAAGAGAGGGCATCTGTGGGAAATGGGCTGTGCTTGAACAGGAGGTGGTGCAGTAGAAGGGTTCACCCTTTTCTTTTTTAATTTGAGGGCTGTGGAAGGAGTGAGAGTTTATAAAGAGGAGTGAAGTGTAAAAACAAGCTCAGCGGAGAAGGGAGTGTGGTGACAGGAGGATGTGAGGACACCAGAGCTGCAGGAGCAAGATGGGGCATTCCCAGTGCTGGCAAACCCCAGGTGTCCATCTCTGGGCTTCTGGGTTCTTCACAGGACTGAAGAAGGTTTTTGTAACTCCCCTCTCACTAAACCAAGTGGTAAAGTTCTTCCCATAGGGTACCTAATTAGGACAAAGCTTCACAAATCCTGCCATGGCAATGTCGTGTAGCAAAATGTTCCCAGTTAATTTGTCCTTAGCATTCACCACATGTGCCTTCTGATTCCTATATACAATTCCTTAATTTTTAAAAGTCTTGCTTTCTAGTCAAGGAATGTTTCCAGTGAAATAATTTTTACAGGACCCGTTACCTAAGAGTGCTGCAAAACGTGATGGTTTCTTGAGTCAGGTTATGATAATCAAGAATTTTATAGCCAAAGGAAATGATCTCTATCCTTTTGCTGTTTACTTCAGACATGTGATTTTCTCTTGAAAGGACAAATTTTTTGTACACAAAATAAAACTTTCGTTATATGAAGGATACCAGTGTTATCCAGCCACCCCTGAAAACACTATTCCCCCCTAGATTGCTGTAGAGACAAACTGCTACTTTTCAGTTATACTTTTATATTGTTATATCAATGTGATTTTTTTTTTTTACTTTTTATTTTCTGATTTCATTATTTTTCCAGAAGGGTTGTGGGAAAAATTTTCCCACTCTAGGGCTTACTGAGGAAATGGGATGGGCTGTGCACAACTGCAAAGGTCCTGCTTGTGGGGAAGGACCTAACATCTCCAGGAAAAGATGGGAGAGAGAAGGCCTGAGCCTTCCCCATCTCTCTGCCTCCCATCCAGTGTGCAGTTCTGTTCTCCCATATTTAACACATGTACTATACTTGTTTACAGTAGCTCATCGAGCTAGAAGGAGAAATTGTTTTGCTGTGATAAGCAGTAATTATAGAAACCACCTTCAAGTAAATTGTTAAAAAGCCATTCAGTTGTATGGCATATTTCCCTATTTGTATGCATTTCACTTTTCACTTGTCGCAAAAAAAAATGTGATTCCAACTCCTCAATTTAAAAAAAACTAACTAAAAAGAGAGACCTGTCACTGGAGCTTAAAACTAATTTGATTTTCTTGATTTGATTTCTTTGAGCTCTGATGAATTAGAAGTTTAGGATGGGATCTGAGCTGCTCTGAGTCTGTAGTAATTCAAGGCCTCCAGCTCTTGCCCCTTCTGTAACTTTCCAGCAACAGGTTACTCAAAAAAAAAAATAATTTAAAAAAAAAAAACCCACAAAAAAGTAAAATTTGGCATTGAAACGGGAAATATGTGAACCTGTCACAGTAAGCAGTCTCAAAGGGCAAGCTGCTTTGCAGGAGCTAATTAACCTTAGGAAATAATTACACAAATATGCAAATGTTGTTTAGATAATTCCATGTGTTATCAACTCAGGTAGTCCATCATAACTGCAGACCTTGCAGTGTCTAGGTGTTAGAATCTGGCATGGTTGATAAGGCTCCAGTTGCTGCATTACTTCAGGTTGGTATTTAGCAATTAATGACTCTGATATGACATTAGTAAATCCAACATGTTTCTTGAATGCAGCAGAACATAACACCATATTCACTGTGTGCACACTGCTTATCTCCAATTTCCTAATGTCTCCAGCCATTAAAATGTTACACACCTTTCAACTCTCACTGCTGGCAAAAATGGGGAGGATGACAGACAGAAACCTGTGGTCTCTACCTCTGCTTTTCCACACAAGGGATGGTCAGAGGATTTACCCACAGTCACTCTGGGTTTTCAGGGGCTTAGAGGCATAGGAGAGAAGGATTTTAAATCTGCCAAACAGCGTTCTCAAAGCAAAACCTCTTTCCTGAATTGTGAGGAACAGTGTTTTCTACAAGAGTGTTTCTGGTACCATAGACCCTGAGACAAGAGCATCCTGGGCTTCCCTTCTTAGACTCATTTGAGTTCATTCAAGACCTTTGAGTTCATTCAGTCCATCTGTTCCACCAGCGCTGTTCAAGGTCACCACATTGTTTTTTCTTGGTTACTTTCTTGGTTCTTTTTTTTTCTTTTATTGTGAAACAATACAAATACTTCCACGCACATCAGGTCCAGCCCAGTCACCACTGTGCAAGCTCAGCAGCACAATGCCTTTAGGTTATATCCTTAGCATCTCTTGGGCAGAAAATATGAAAAAATTTTCACAGATGAGGTGGTTCTTCATCCCAAGCAGTGGCAAAAACATTTCCCAACCACCACTTCTGCTTATAGGACAAATCCTGATGCTTCCACCTATTGCCTTGTCTTGGTAGTGGGTGGGATGCACTCCCACCATGGTGGATTTGCATTTCCCACTTCTCCTATAAAATCATAGAATCAGAGAATTGCTTGTCTGGAAAAGACCTTTAAGTTCATTGAGGCCAACCCTTCCCCAGCACCACCCCAAGTCCCTCATCCCCACATCCCCAGGGCTCTGAAACCCCTCCAGGGATGATGGGGACTCCAGCCCTGCCCTGGGCAGCCTGGGCCAGGCCCTGACAACCCTTTCCAGGGAGAAATTCTTCCCCAGCTCCAACCTAAACCTCCCCTGGCACCACTTGAGTTGTGCCAAAAGTTCCTCTTGTCCCATCCCTTGTTCCTTGGGAGCAGAGCCCGACCCCCCCTGGCTCCAACCTCCTCTCAGGGGGTTGCAGAGAGCCACAAGGTCTCCCCTCAGCCTTCTCTGTTCCAGGATCAACACCCACAGGGCCCTCAGATGCCCTGGGCTCCAGAGCCTCCCCCAGCTCCATTGCCCTTTTTTGGTGTGATTCGCCCTAAAATTGAGCCCATCAGGACGTGAGTCAAGGTCGAGGAGATTGGGGAGCAGACACCCTGTGCCACAAGCTGCTCCTTCAAGCAGCTGTAGGAAAGGTTCTGGCCCTGAGATATTAAATGGCTTCATCTAGATGAGAAACATGAATTTATTAATCATTGTCATATTATTTTCGTAGGCTGTACCGTTGCAGTGTTTTTGATTGAAGTTTTGATACTGAAATGAAAAGCTCGGTGTTAACCGTTTATGGGCGTATTTTGAGCAGCTGCTGTTCTGTTTTTAAAACCCAAGGCATTTCTGATGCCTCGTTTAAAAACAAGGGCATTGCATTCGGCTGCAGAGAAAAGGAGGAAGGCAACATCTGCCTGAAACCATCACCTTTCATACCAAAACTGCAGCATCCAGCCTCCTCATTTGACCCAGGCCAGGCAGAGGAGGTTAATCCCCGGGTCCTGCTGGATCCAACACAACTGGAAATCCTAAGGAGACCAACCATACGCTGCCTCGGCCGTGCCCTTTCCTGCAGCCAGATGTTTCTTGTATGGGCACAGAGCTCATTTATTCTCCATCCAAGTTGTTTAAAATTCGGGCTTGTTAGGAGGGGAAAAAAATAAGCAGATGCTCTGAGGAGAGAGCTTTTCTTCTAAACATACACGACTCCTCCGAACTCCTTCTCACACATATGTGCTGTTCTTACCTTGCTTAGGGTTTAGCAGAGTGTGTGCAGTGACACAGTTTATCCTGACATTTTATGGCTTTTTTTTTTTTTTTTTTTTTTTTTTTATCTCCAGTAACAAAGGAAGCTGTGGTTACAGGCTCTATCTAACTTGTTCTAGCTCATTTCTTTCTGCTTTTTTTAAAAAATCCTATTGCGTCTTTGTACTGGACTGTGAAGCTGTGCAGTTAATGATTTGGTTTGCTAGACCACTGGTTAGGCTTTAATTGGTGGAAGGTTTTTCAGGCCGAGTAGCTGAATCCTTCAGAAGCTTCTTGCTGATGTCTTAGTCTTGTGAAAATTCTGAAATTGCATGCATTTCCCAGCAGTGTGTAGAATAATAAATACAAAATACCTGAAAAAGCAATATTAGCCAGAAATATCCTCCTCTTTTTTTGTCAGAATGTTGAAGCAGTGTTGTGGACCTGTACAAAAATTGCTGGTAAGAGAATTAATGGTAATATTATGATTCAAAAACAAGTATCTCCTGCATATTTCATTAAAATACGTCTTTTAGATAAACCAGTCATTTAAAAACTGCAGTGCCTTAACGTGCATTTTCCATACATTCCATAATTTGAGTACATTTCCTTTTCCATAGGAAACTCCAGTTCAAGTTGTCCTTCAGCTTTATCTTAATAACTGGTCTGTCAATCATATTTTCATTATGAAATTTCTTCTGAAAAACATCCCTCTCTCCTCACAAAGGGAGGAGTCTTTACCCCTTTGCCTATTTCTGCAGTGATATTTCAAAACAGGGATGAAAGAAAATAAGCTCTTTCTCTTGCTGAGGTGATTTACAGTAGTTGATACATAATTAGCTAAAACTGTGTTCTGTCATAATCAGTCAAGAGCAGAATCTGTCTAGGATTAAGAATACCTTCAGTGGTTTTTGGCAAAGTTGATAAATATGTTTTAATCACTGCTAACTTAGAGAAAAAAATACAATTAAAAGCACGTAATTGTTTCAAAAGCTTTGGGTCCAGATCCATTAAGATTTGTAGCCACCTTGCTCCTTTTTTAGGAAACTGAAGCAGAAAGCACAGAGGTAAAAGCCTAAATTCACCACATTATTTAGCTGTCTGTCTTCACATTGATTTTAGACACTCTTAAGAGCTTAAATTCCCAAAACTGGGTTTCAGAATAGGACTAGGACCTAAACCCCTTCAACATTCTTGATGAAGGTACCGTAATTCACACTGCAATTAGGACCTTCTGATTGCCAGTGGCTTTTTCTGGTTTGTGCTTTATTTTCCCCAAGAAACTGAGGGGTCCGTGGTCTGCACCTGAGTTGCAGAGTTGATGGAGCAGAGCCAAGGGAAAAGGGATGCAGATTTTAGGAAATGGCATCACCTCAACATGGTCAGGTCTTCGTGGTCTGGAGAGAGGATGTGGTGGTGTGCTAAAGGTGTCAAATCCTGGTGGGGCAGCGGAGCCTGCAGAGCATCTTACTCCTGCCACCTGGGACCAGACAGATTTGTACTTACAACATGGAAAACCTGAGAAATAAGCATAATATAGAGGAGTACTGAGCTTTCTGAGAGCCATTAAGGTGGAGCTGGAAACCTGATGTTTGGGAAGAGTGCACTAAAATCAGAGTAAATCATCCCAATGCCTCACATTGACTGGCATCCACGAGTTTTTGTTCAATAATAAGAAAAATCACTCCCCTAACTACCACAGGCTCCAAGCTAATGTGTCAGCAGTCAAGAAGTGCTTTATTTGCACAATATCTCATAGTCTGCAGTTGCAGAAAGTACCATTTAGAAGAGGAGTTGCAAATACCATAATTTTAATCTTTGGCAGACTTCCGCTGGCCCATAATATGAAAAAATTGTAAAGACTGAAATTATATTTACATTGTTCCTACTTGTTTTTATTTGTTTTATCAGGCTAAGGCTTAACTACTTTAAACAAACCATCAGTGAGCAAACATTTGACAAAGACTTGTCAAAAGAATGAAAATCAGAGCAGTGGCTCATAATTTCTTTGAATGCCTCTGTTTAGCTGAATTGCCATCATGGTATTTAGACAAAATTTTGCAGATGTATAATTTTTGTTGTATTTATTAAAATAAGCCACAATAAAGAAACATTTTTACTGCCTTTACAATTGCAATCTTAGAATTATTTTATTTAAACAATAAATAAATGGAGGGGTGGAGGGTTTTCTTTTTTTTACACTAGCGCATATTCATTTAAGGTGTGTTTTAAATGAATACCTTAAGCACATCTTAACATGTGGGAACACATTGCCTTTAGACAGAATTTAGAGTTTTCTAAAGGTAATTGTCACAAAAATGATTTCTTTCTGCAGGATAATGGATCTCCTGAAGAACATGCAATTTATGTTTGGGACCATTTTATTTCCCAGTCAGCTGCAGAGAACGTGTTTTTTGTTGCTCACAGTTATGGTGGACTTGCCTTTGTAGAGTTGGTAAGTGTGACTCCCCCTTTGCCTTTTTGTTTTTTCCTGAAGTCTTTCACAGATTTTCTGAATTCTTTGTGATCACCTTCTTGAAAGCAGCGTTTTAGGAACAACTTTGAACCAGTGGTCAGGTACAGATCTGTGGGGCCACTGCATTTTCCTCTGGTTTTGGGTCATATAATAAGGTCCCAGGTGTCCATGAAGCTGCAGAACATGTTGGATCCTCCTTCTCCAGGCTATGCACCAAAAGGCAGCACTCAGTGAGTTTCTTCTGTGGGGCAGGAAAACTGTAATTCCAGGCTGAAAACAAATAAAACATTTTCAAGTGAAGTCACCATTAACAAGTGCACCTTCTCAGATGTGGATTGGAACTGAGCATGAGGGGAAACTGAGAGCTTTAACCCAATTTTGCAGGTTTTTTCCACAAAGATCTGCAGAAGTTGCTGGCAAGACTTTTTATTTTTGCCATGTATCAGATAAATAATCAGATAAATATCAGAAAAGCCCTGAAGTGATGTAGGGTGGGAGCCCTACCCCTGACACTGGGACTACCAAAAATCCATTTAGTCAGCCTTTCAGCTTTCTCTTTTGAGGGCAAATTTGTTCACCCCTCCTGGAATATGAAGAACTTGCCTGTTGAACTTATTTTGAACCAGTATGTTGAGCTCTTCTATGCCACCTGTATGAAAGAATGTAGATATGGTCTTACCTCTTAACTGTGGAATGCTGATGTAATCAGGACATGTTTTATTGCAGAAAACTAAAAAATTTTAAAACCCATTTACTGGGTTTTAAAACCCATTTACTGGGTTTTACCCATATCTCCCATTTACTGGGGAGATATGAAAATCAGAACATTGCAATTGGTTTTGTAGACACAGGAATCAGCAGATCTACAACTTCTGTCACTAGCACTTCATTTTATTCTTAGCTTCAAGTTAGTAAAAGTGGTTCCTGCCTGAACCTCAGATGCATGCATGAGTGTTTTGGTTTTAATCTTGTGCTGCTCCAAGTAGCAAGAAGGAACCACAGTAGAGCCCCTTCTTTTGTTTTAAGAACTTCAGAGTTTTCTTAACCCTTTTCCTCTGTAGATAATAAAGCCATTTTTATTATCCCTGTCATTCCTGAAGAGGCTGTTAAAAATATGTATGATGTCCAGATCTGAGGCTTGAGAACAGTTCACCTGATCCTTTTCCACAGGTATTTTATTACCAGGTCAATGTAGGTTCTCAAAACTGAATTTTTAAGTGACCAAATTATGAAGGTGAGTAATTCCTTCAGTAATCACAACTTTGAGCAAGAAATGGGTTGTGTTGCATGTACTTGTTACTCTTCAGATGCCAAGGTGGGCAGGGAGCACCTTTTCTGTCTTCACCTTCCTGCCCAGTGATTTTTCTGCTGCCCCATTTTTGAGCCCAGCTTTTTCTTCTCTGCCTTGTCTGCCCAAAGTGAAACATTAGCAGAATTTTTGTAGATTTTTTTTTTAAAACATCACTGGGATCACCAGACACCAGGAAGTCCATACGCTTAGCACAGGGCAGGAATAAAAATCAGATGGAGACCTGTGTCAGTGTTTCTGAAACAAAGTGCTTTATCTGAAGGAGGCTTGGAGAGTTTTTCCATCACATTTCCATCAATAGCTTGAGGTGGCATGGGTAACAGATGACCAACGTGTCATTCCCATTTTGCCTGTTTCTCTTGTCACACTGGTGGATATTTCTTCACTTTTGTTCTACTTTAATATGGAGCACACAGATGTTTCAGAGCAAGACTTGACTTCTGACCTTGGGGCTTCCAGGGTCAGGGTGCTCAGGGCCTGTGAAATTATCACAAGCTGAGCTGAAGTTTTTATCCATCGCAGGAAGCAACCAGTAAGTAAGAAGTTAAAAAGGAGCTTTGTCAGAGAGACAAGATGGTCTCAGTAAGGGTCAGCTTCTGTAGTCTGCTGTCTCTGCAGGAGATGCATGCCTGAGAGGAAGAATATAATATATAACCATTGGCATATCACATATCTGTCATGCAAAACTAGACCTGGGAAGTGTATTTAATGTAGCCCAGTTGTTTTTTAGGAAATCATAGAATATTAACACCTGGTTTTGGTAGAGGTGGTTTGACATCTGAGCTCCACTGAAAGCAGTTTAATTAAACATTGCATTCACTGAAGCAGATATTTGATATAAGCCCTCAACTATTTTATCACATTATTAATTTGTAAGATTTTTTTTTTTTTTAATCTACTTTCTCTTCAACTTTATATCCATATGGCACTTAGTAATTGCAGAGAGCTCAAGGAAAAAAGAAAAAAAAAAAGAAATGGAGCAGCTGATGGGCAATTACTGTCTTATGACAAATATGTATTTGATCACTTCACTTTCTTGCCTGCTTTGCGTGGGGGAGACAATGAGGGTGATAGAGCACCATATAGCAACCATACCACCTCTACACTTGCTATACAAGAATTTTAGATCCCCTGCTTCATAAAATTTTAGGTTACAGTAGTTATGGAGACCTGTTGCACAGCTGCTCCTTTGGCATCCATGCCTCTTACAGGAGGGCAGTGTGGAGCATACAGTTTTAATTTGGAGAGAAGGTTTCTGCTGGGGCCCTCTGCATTTTATTGTGCCCGCAGGGAAAAAGGCAAACAAGCAAAAAAGAAAAAAAAAAAAAGTCTAAAAACATTTGTGCTTTCAATTAATACCTCTTAAATTCACTGTGTATGTCCAGCCCTGCAAGGTCTGACCCCTTCATCTGCAATAACACGGACACAAGCATCCTCAGCTCATCCCTTTGTCAGAGGGCTCTGGTGTTAAGCAGAGAAACCCCAAAAAACCCAGATATTCAGCAAAGAGCTACTCATGGTCATTGGTACCATTGTGTGGGAAGAGATGCTGCATGGAGCATCGGGCACAGGGGCAGGACACATCCAGCTGTCTACTTCTGAACCCAAAGACAGAACAGAGCTAAAGCTCTTCTGGCTTCTGAAATCCAGTGCTGGGATGTGGGCATTGTTTTGATGAGAAATTCTAAGTGGAAAGAGAACAAATATCACCATCACACATGAAATTGGTATAGAAGGAGTAGCATTTATTATCTATGAACCTTTGGTGGCCAGACCTGGTCCTTGTTCTAAATTTCATCTCACCATAAAAGTCAGTCTGTGGTTTCAAAGTCCTTCATTAAACAAATCAGTCAAACTTGTGTATAGCAGCCACAGCATCTAACATTTTTATTGGTCTTTGCAGCTTTTTAATCTACATTTTTGCATGTCTGTGATTGTGGGAAGCTAAGAAAAGCAGGATGAGCCTGTAATACCATGTTTGAATGCATAGAAACTCTTACCCAGTTCCTGCAACACAGACAATTTCTGTCCCTTGCTGGGTCACAGAGTTCTGAGGGAACAACTGAAAGTGATTGAACATGTGTGGAAAGTGAAGTTCCACCAAATGTTAAAATGTACCTTAATATTTAGTCATTAAAACTTTGTGTGGCTGTGGTTTGAAATTAAATGTGCATCGACACGGAGATTACTTTTTGAAGTAAAAAATACCCTAAAAATAGTTGCTGGGTCACGGTGTTCTGCTAATCACTGATTTTGAAAAACTCGAGCCATGATTCACGAGCACATCTCAGCTTTTATACTTCTGTTATCCCTTGCAGAGTGTAGTCAGGGATTTATTTTCAGAAGCAGCTTGCTGTAGTTATGGTAAATTGTGGAACTTTCCCAACTCCTAGCTTATAATAATTTTATGAAATTTAACAGAAAGTGAGAATTTCAAGTTGATGGAATCAATTTTATATTTAGTTTACAGAAAATAAGTTTCTGGTACAACGCCTCCTTTAGAGTTTTTCTGCCAATTTTTGTGGGTTTACAATTATTTTGCCTTAAAAAGAATGTTTTCCCTTGTCATTGCCTGGCATGAAAGGCCCTCACAGGATAAAAGATATATTGTGTCCCCCTGCCTACCTGAGTGCTGTGACCATCCCCATCAGGTGTAATTACAGCATCAGGGCCTGGCTGCATGTGGAAGGGACAGAAAGGGTGGTCCTAGGATGCTGGGTGACATGTAAAACCAGTTGTGTCCATCAATGTGAAAAACACATGTGACAGCTACTCATTTCAGAATCACAAGAAGGATTGTTAAATCTAAGCTTTCAGAATTGTCAATTAGGTATTCAGTATCCTGAGATTTAAAAAGGAAAAAAAAAAAAAAAAAAGATTTTGTGGAATATTTTTCCTTCTTGTCTCCTGTATTCCTGAGACCTTAGGCTCTCCACTTTCTTTCAAGGGTTTCCTCAGCACCTTATGAAGCAGAAGTGTAGATTTAATTTTAGTTAAGTAATATCTTCAAGAAAAAAACCACACCAAATACCATGGGAATCGTGACAAAATTGTGAGTGGTATCTTCAGCTTACAGCATTCATGCTGCTGTAAAAATGCAAAGCACTTAGGGGAATGTAATATAATTAAATTAGGAGAAAGAAAGTAGGTTCATTGTCTTTGAGCAGATGAGAAACTATTCATTGTGGTCTTTGTTGGCTAAATTGTTGGATGTATATATTGACAATTTCCACAGAGGTGTCGATAAGTGACTGTGTGCATTTTTAGGCAGCTTTGTTAAAACGAGAGCCCTTAAAAGAAGAAAGGAAAAAAAAAAAAAAAAAAGGACTGTATCCACTGTAGCACCCTAGTTTTATCAAAATCAGCCAATTTTGTCCATTTGGAATGATTTTAGGCCCATCATATTAAGATATGCTCTGCAGTAGGCTGCCACTTCATTTGGTTGCATTGTGCTGAGTACAGCGAGGAGCTGACCCTGGCTGGAGCTGATGGATGCTGTGATAGTAACGATGATAAATGGACACCTGCTGAGCTACCTGGGGGTCTCTGAGCCTGCATCAGTATCCTGGCAGGAGCAGAATGCAATTTAATAGCCTTAATGACTGGGCTGTGAACCTGTCATTAGCTTTTCATTAATTTAATTTCCTGAAATTTCGGCTTGAAAGGTTCGTTGTATTTGGGTTTTTATTTATGTGTAGTTAGATAAATATATCTCTATACTTACGTTCAGTTTGGCTCAAGGAGTGATGAGCAGAGAGAGGGCACTGTGCATATGCAACTCTTAATTTCCCTGACTGACATTCTGAATCAAAATACATCTCCTGATGTGTGTGGCAGCAGGAACACAAGGCCTGTGATGGCTGTAGGAAGGCATGGGAGAGAGCTGGACATAGAGAGCTGAGAAGCAAAACAAGACCAAGATCCATATTGTGAAGGAATGAAGCAAAGTATCACTATGATTCTAGGTTTTGTGAGCATGAAAGTTAACTGAAAAAAAATAAAAATAGAGGACACTCTTCTAAATGTTGAATGTCAACTGGGAGAGCAGAGTCCAGTTGTTGGATAGATCATCTCACCTTACTCTACTTGTTTTAGGACTCATATATCTTTGTGCACCTCTTTGAGTCAGGTCTGACTTTGGGACACTCAGACATACAAGTCTGAAAAATGGGATTTTAAACTCTTGTGGTTCTTGGGAAAAGGTTTGCTCTTCTGGAAAAGGTCGAATGAGATATGAGGAGGGACAAGAGGGGCTAATGGAGAAACAGCAGTTGTGTGTGTGAAAAGAGCTGGACAGGAGCAGGGTCACTAGCCTTGGAGGAAATTTCTTTTAGTATTTCTATTACTGACAGGGGCACACACAGTGGGCATGTGGTAATGAAACTGGCTCCTGGCACGAAGTGGTGAAGTCACCACTGTTGGTATTCAGAAGCAGAATTTCTGCAGTCATAGAAATGAAAGAACACAAACTTCAGGACATTTAGGCATGGAGCTGGTAGTCATCTGTGTTTATGTAAAACAAGAGAGATCTCATCATCAGGGGACAGCAGGGATGGAGAAGCCCTTGGACGAGGGGTTTCGTTGCTGATGGCTGGAAGTCAGTGACCCAATTAAATCAACAAGAGCCAAATGTGACTCTGTGATTTATTCACTCCTTCTGTCCCAGGAAGGGAAGTATCAACGCTGGCCAGCATGCTGGTGAGATTAATCTTAGATGATTGGAGACATTTGGGAAGATTAACTCAGTCCAGAAGAGGTATGGGAAGAGGTGTCAGAAAGCTCAGGGTGAGCTCTTTTACTGGAAATTATGAAGGACGTGCCGTGGTGAGGTGCCACATGGAGATGTCCTACCTAGCAGGATCAATACAGCCATAGGAACAGTACACACAGCTTCTAGGCTTATCAATCTTACTAAGAGCTGTGTGTAATCTGCTAATGCTCCTGCATTAACTTTGGGAGCTATTGAAGAAAAAGGAGGTTGGGTTGTCTACTCTGTATTTGCTACAGGGCAGAGTTTAAGAAGCGTGGCTTGTTCAGCCTGGAGAAGGAAAGCTGAGAGGGATTGGTAGCACTCTGCAAATACATGGGGAGGTTAAGCAGCAGGGAGGGAGAGCCATGTAAGCCAAAGAACAATGTTGGCACAGGAACAAATGGATTTAAACCAGCCCTGAATAAATGTAGGATGGCATTAGGTTTCTGAGTGCTGGATGAGGATGGCCCATTTAGGAACAGGGGAGCTGGGGCAAAGCTGCTGCCCAGCCTGACCCACACGTGGCAGGAGTTGTGTGAGGGGTTGTTGGTCCTTGGTATGATCCAGGAGCCTGTGTTCCTGTGAAATCCAGTGTGTGCAGGTAGCTGTTTCCAGCCACAAACAGATGGAACTCAGCTTGGATTCATTTTTCTGGAATCTACACCTCTCTTGACTCCAGGTTCACTCCACTGGAAGCCCTGAGCTTGAACAAAAACCAGGTCAAACCTCCATTCTCCAGGGTCTGCAGACAATTTTTTCCCTTTTCTTGTTATTGGAAGTAGTGGGCTCATTTTTGTTGGTGCTTTCTGAAACTCACAACCTTCAGCTTGCCATAGAAAGCAACAGGGATTGCAGACCCCATGGTGAGGGGTTGCTCCAGTGAGGAAATTAAATGATGGATTGAGAAAAATATTCTGAAGGGTCTTAATACGTGTCACTGCTTGCTGTACTGGGATCAACTTTCTGGCTGTGACTGATACATATGTACAAAAAGTGGTTGTGTCTGTATATATAAATTCACATATATATTTATATGCATATTGCCTATTTTAACTCAGAGCAGATAAAGATTTTGGGCCACTCTCAGCCTAAATAATTAAGCTGAGAAGTGTACACGGGCATCACTGTTTCACTTGCTACCACTTATTGTTTTTATCCATTTCCACTGTGGTAGCAACCCCATAGTAGCACCTTGTCCTGAAGAGCTTGAAGTCTGGATGGTTATCTAATGGGAAGAGACAGAGGAATGATGGACAATTACCAGGCAGTTCAGATCACCATGGTTGCAGTGTCCTTTGTCATTTTTTGGTGTCTCAGTTTAAAGGCCATGTAGGCATCCCCTCCCTCAGTTCATCCTCAGCCCTCTCAGCTTTGCCACTGGATGAAAGAAGAGGATGGATGCAATAAAAGCCCAACAAGTGTTGGTCATTTCTATAGAGAGTTGTCATGTTTTGAATATTAATCCCTCTTCCTTCCCTTGTTCTAGGGAGCTTATTCATTACTTTTGGCTTCTTCTTAAACATTCACTAGTGTCATATCTCATGCTTCACTCAGCCCAGTCCATGGGCTGATGCTGACTGTACACACGTCCCCTCCTCACTTCTCTCAACAGGAGATAAGGGCAGTTCTTGATGGACTGGAACAATACACTGGGTGCCACCAGTACCACCAGTACCACCATCATGACTTAACATCTTCTTGGACCCTTCATATTCATTTTCCAGTTTGACACCAAAGTTGGAATGCTTGCTATAAAGTGAAATAGAGATGGGTAAAAGTTAGGGTTATTTGAAAATCCAGTTGCTTGGATATGTTTGTATCCCATTGGATTTGGAGGTAAAAGAAGGAGACCTCCCTTTTCTTTGCAGAGTCTTTTCTAGAGTTGCATCATCTTTCTAGTTTTATATTTTTATAATTTCTTTGCATTGCTTTAAATTCTGTGCACTACATTTGTTTTTAGATTTTGGTATAAAGAGCTTTCAGATCTTTGGGAAATGTTCTCATGCTTCCGTCCCCTTGTTCTCCCAACTACAAAAAACTAGGCCTTTCTTTTTTATATATATAACTTTTTCCTGTCTGAATTCAATACTATTTGTCAACAATTCTTTGGCAGCATGCTGAGAATCAAGCTCCATATTTTAAGTGCAGTTACTCTGGTTAGACCAAGGTGAACTTCAGTGTCTTTGTTCATCTGTGCAACATGTTGCTTCGTGCAGCCAAAATGGTACTAGGGTTCTTTTTTTCTATTTTTTTCTGAAGTTTCTTTGAATTTGGTACCCACTGATGGTCATGTATCCCTCGGAGTATTTTAATGCTCTCCATTTCCCTTTTCCAGTGGTATTGAATGTAGTAGATTATTTTCAACCCTTTCTCCCCCCTGTAATGCTACCTCACATTGTTCTAAATTAAATCTAGGTGTGTAGTGGCCCTTGTTGATATGGATGACAAACTGGATTGTCACTTCCACCCCTTGTGTGCCACAGGTCTATGAATCTTGGAAGCTCATTTTGTGTTTCTTTCATGCTTTACTTCTCTTGGCAGTTTCTCCCACTTTAATGTCACCTGCTAATTTAATTAATTCCAAATCATTAATGAAGATGTTAAATAAAAACTATATTTGGCATCTATCCCTGTATCTGACTAGAAACATCCTTCTGGCTCAATAAATTCCTTTGTATTGGTATCCTTTCCTGCATTGTTTCAACTGTTTGAAATTCTGCAAGACAGTGTACTTATCAGTCAGTGTATTTTTCATTTCAAATCCTAGCTTTGAAAGAAAAAAACAAAAAAAAAAAAAAAAAGGGAAAAAAAAAAAAAGAGGGGAAAAAAAAAAAAAAAAAAAAAAGAAAAGAGAAAAAGAAGAAAAACCAAAGCACAGGGCTGTGTTCAAAGAACACGTCACTCATCCTTTCAGTTGTGGAGATAAACTTCAGCCCTCGAGCCTATCAAAGCTGATGGGGCAAGGTCTGTGTGAAACCACCTCCTTGAAATGTGCACAGTACACCATTGATCCCAACAGGCAGCTCCAGAACAACTGGTTTTCCTTAATTTCTTGCCTCATTATTAATTTACTCACTGGCTGCCCCAACTTCCCAGAAGTTTCCAGTTCCAGTTCCAGTAAGCACGCACCTCCCTGGAAGTGTTTTCTCTCTGAACCACCTGAGACTCATCACACCTCTTCCAGACAGTGGTAAAAAGAGAAAAGTCTTCTATCCCAAGCCTCTGAGTGCCTGGCATGGCAGTTCTTTGCCTTGCCTCCACTCCTCTGATGTAAAACTATTCCAGTCCACTTCTTGGCTCCCCAAGGTGGGATGCTTTCCTGCCCCAAGTCCTAAAGCATAAATAAATCCCATCCCCTCTTGTTTGGGTCAAGCTCTTCCCTCCATCCAGACTGATCTTGAGACTTCACCTTCTCAATTCTGGAAAAATCTACAAATCCACGTGTTCCTTGTTAATTATATTTAAACCACCTGTTTCTGAGTCACATCTTTTTGCTGTGGTGTGTCCCTCTCAGCTTTCCTCAGCCTCTGCAGATGCCTCCTTCCCAGTTAGTGGTGAAAATGGAATTTTTAGAACACCACCTTCTGCAGATGTTGCTGCATCTAGAAATGGCCATGGTTTGGCCTGACTGTTCAGACAACATGAGTGCTGGGGTTTGTTGGGGTTTTTTTTCTCAACAGGTAAAATATGGCATTTTGCTGAATTTTCTGTGTTCTTACATATGGCTCTAGATTGGTTTGGAGAGCAATTTAAAGCTAAAGATTTCACATCTTAGGCCATCATTACAGTCTAAAGGGGTTTTTGAATGTATATATGGATATACTAATAAGGAAAAAAAAATGGAAGGCTTGGATTTGCTTATATGTTTTAAAAATGGGGAATATCACATGTATGATTCCCTAACAGACTTTGGGTGTGTTTAGTTTATTTTATTTTAAATATTAGGGCTGTTTTAAATTCTGGTGGTTTGTTGTTTTTTTCTGTTTTCTTTTTAATGGAAAAAAAAGTTTTAAAGAGGAAGTTGTCTCACTGCAGTTTCATATTATTTCCCATTTCTGTTGCGTGATCTTATGCTGAGGGGGCTACACAAGAGTATTCTGTTATTGTTAATTTAAATGTTAATTATGATGAAAAGTATATGTGTGCCTTTTGTGTGGAACAGTAGAGATTTTATAAGATTTTAAGACCTGGTTTAGTGGATCAACCAGGGGAACTGCAAGTTAATAATATATTAGGCACTGCAAATCCGAGTGGAGTAAAAGTAGTCCAAACATTCTGGTGAAGGGAGCTCTAAAACTGTGGTACTGTAAGAAGCAGCTGGAATTTGCATTTTATCCTAGAACTTTCCTTTCATTAATCTACTGAAGATGTGTTACATAGCTCTTTCAGTATATTAGTGAAATATTTTAATATTAATAATAGCACAAGTACCAGTGTTTAAATGTTAAAATAATCCTATTTAAGGGCTTTGCTTGAATGCGATATGAAGTAAAAATATGTAAGTGGATTTTGCACATATATTCATTGAGAAAATTGTGGTTTTAACACTGCAGAACTGAACTGGGATTTTAATGCAAATGTGTCAAAGCACAGGAGTGAAATTTCCTCATAAATCCATGAGAAAGTAAATAGTTTAATTAGTTATTTTTCTGACTTTTCCAAGGCAAATTAAGTGTAATAGTGAGTCTCAGTATCCTGGAGTATCAGGATACAAAGTGCATGAGTTTTTTACAAGCTTGATTAAGCCAAAGCACTTTATTTGCTTGTCAATACCTGGATTATATTTTGTTCTGGGGTGGCTGTTGCTGCCTGACAGGAGTATTATACCTTTGTGCTACGAAGTTAGGAGCTGCTAATGATCTTTAAAAGCAGAGTTTCTTCAGGAAAAAAGTTTCTTGCAGGCTTCTTTGCTTGTTCCTTCATCCTCCTCCTTTCTCTCTACATCCTTTTTCCAAGAACAGATGATGAATAATGTTTAGGAAATCATCCTGCACAATTCTCCATGGGCAGACTTGTTATTTTAGCAATTTTGATGTAGTTACCAAGTAGTTGGTGAACCTGTATGGTCCTGTGGTGATGAATGTTGCTTTGTGCACCATGCAAAGTTTTATTCCAATTTGGAGTGCTTTTGAAGTATTAATGCTGTACGTCAGCTGCTCTGCAGAAGAGCCTGAGTGTTTTCTTGAATTCCTTCAAAGCACAGTCTAAAACTGTCGAGGGTACAAAAAATATAATTACAATAGTCTTTGACAGAATAAATTTCAGTCAACAGAGTGATGATTGTGATGTGAGATCTCTGGTGTTATGGTTTGTGTAAATGATAAACCTTTTTTTTTTTTTTTCCCTACATCACCAAGTACTTTACTGAGTAGGTTTTAAGGAAAAAAATAAAATACACAAATAATGACACAAAACCTCAGCCACACCCCTCTTGGTCTCTACCCTGGTGGGCCCGTAACTTCCAGTGTTTTACAAGGTGTTAAGAGTACACTAATTATATTTTCTCAACCTTAAAAAAAAAAAAAAGGAATTGTTAATTTAACCCTCAGTAATCTTATTTCACTTCCCTGCCGTTGCTGTCTGCAGCAGATTTTTTTTTTTTTTTTTTTTTTTTTTTAACCAGCTGTTGAAAATAACCTAGTTTAAAGAGTTCATGTCTGAACGTGAGGAATTCATCATTATATATTTACTGTCTGAGGCTGATATAGCTCTAAGGTTTTTCAGATGCCATTGATCTATTGCGCATGTTCCCTCCCCGGGTTGCAGGACGTGCTTCTATTTGCATAAGGCCCTGGGCAAGGTTCTTTCTTGCATTGATTGGCCTGTCCAAGGGAGCCTGATGTGCTCCTGCATTGATCACCCTGTCTTTTCTTGGAAGGCAGTGTTATGCCGAGTTCATCTCAGACATTCTGGGGAGAAGGGGAAACTTTACTGCAGATGTCTCAATTTTATTCAGATGTTCCTTTGAGTATAGGCCTTTACTTTTTTTTTTTTTTTTTTTTTTTTTCCCTTCTTCCTTTATTTTTTTTTTCCAGGATAAGTGTTTCTTTTTTCCTTTTTTTTTTTTTTATTTTTGTGTTGTTTGTTTTTTTTTTTTAATTTGGATGCATTTCTGAAGTTCCAGCTCAGCATAAACCCAGAGTGTACCGAAAAGCTGTGTTAAATAAAATCCCCATTATGTACACCACTTATTCCATGCTGTGGGTTTTTTTATTTTAAAACAATGCCTATAGCTTCCAGCAAAAATCAAAACTACTCTCTCTTCAAAGAGTCTGCAATTATAAGAGGAGACTTAATCTAAGCCTGTGTGTGCTGCTGTCTTTGCAGATTAATATTGTCAGTTTGTAACTTGCGGGATTTGTACTAAATTCTCTCCAGTCTCACAAAAAACAATTTAAAATGGCATCTTTTGAAAACTGTGGCTGGATTTCAGGTTCCCAGAGTTTGCACTTCAGGAGGAGTCACACAGGTAAAATTGCTGAGAGCAGAGCAGTGATTGATCAGCTCCGTGTTGGTCCAAGAGGACAAACACTTCCTCGTGATGCTCTTGTGACCAAAACCCTATGTCAGGGGCTGCCTCTCCAAGCCTGGGTTTCACAACTGGGTTCTCAGCTCACCCTGGGAGGGGGATGGAGCTTTTCAGCATCTCCTGCAGGAAAAACCTGTGCTCAGGAGCTCTGAAGCCCATCACTGTGGTTCCTGAGAGCCAGGGGTTTGCCTCTGTGTCTGATTTTATGGGAGAGATGCCTGGTCGTTATCACCTCCACCAGCCATGTTTCTGTGGTCAAAAAATTAGCACGTGGCCTTCCCTGTAGGTAGAGGTGAAATGGGGTTACAGCTGATGGGTGGCTCAGACCAAGTGAATAATAGGGTCTGTGGACTTCACCAGGCTCGTGATAAGTGCTCCATGTTGGTGAAAAAAATGCCTTACGAAAACGTCCCTCTCCTACCGAGCATCACAGAGCTCTTCCTTCTTCCTTTTCAAAAAAAAATTTAGTATAGATAATTTTGTGGATGTAGAATGTAGACTTTTCATCAAAGAAAGTAAGTATCTATTCAGAGACATAAAGCTATTACATAAATCATGCAAGGTTTTGGGGGTTTGGGTTTTTTTTTTTGTGGGGTTTTCTTTTTTTTGTACTTTCTTTTTTTTATCACTTGGATTATAGTTTCCTGTCTTTCACAGAAGCAATAATGCATTCCATTGTATTGCCATCCTTTGGCTTAGGGAACGTATTCCTTTGGTCATTCAGTAAAACAAAACTTAGATAAGTCTAATTCAGGTAGCGTATATGAAATTTCATCTTCATTATCATGCAAATGCAGTGAGAATGTAACATTTCCCAAGATGTCATTTAACTATCAGGATCTTTAGAAAATGGCCTCTCAAAGCCACAAAGCTAATATTCTAGAAGAAAGCTATATAATACCTAAAAATTGTCTATCCTTATTCTATGTGAATAACAAATGTAATAGGACAGGCTATTATTAAAATAGCAAAAGAATGTGTTGACCTATTGGTACAGAGGATCTTTTTTTTTTCCTTTTTTTTTTTTTTTTTTTTTTTGCACCAGTGATGAATTCTGAGCTTTCTGTAGCACAGAGGATGAACATGCAAATACAAATTTCAAAAATCTGCAGGGAAAAAAAAAAAAAAGAAAAAAAAAAAAAAGTTGGATGGTAACTGGAAATCTGTTCTGTTTTGTTTCAGTATTTAAATGAAATCAGTGCATATTTATACCGATAAGTATTTTGTTATATGCAACGATATCCTATGCAAGTGTTATATATATTTTGTGTCTGCATTGTGCACAGATTGTGCATCTGCAACACTTTTCACTTATTTTAAGCTGTCTTTTGCTGGTATTTGAGTCAATGAACTAGAAGATGAGTGCAGGCTGAATTTGAGCTAATCTCTTAAGTGGGGACTTGCTTTTAATTCTGAAATAAAAGAAGAGCCTGAGTATCTCATAGCAGCCCATTATCTGTGTTATTCAACTGAAGAAAAATGCTGGACTTGCTTACATACATGAACTGTGCAGGGCAACAGGACCCGAAAAATTTCTGCTAGCAAAAGACATCTTTTGCAAACATGTTCAGTTTTGAAAAAGGAAAGGGTGGGACGCAGTTGTTTATAAGCAATTAAAATGAAGAAATCTAATCTCTTACTTCAGGTAGAAGTACTCTCGGGGGGGAAAAAAATAAATAAATCAAAGTATCTGTAGCATGCAAACCATTGTGCTGCTAAACAAAGCGGTTGCCTTAGAAAAGCACCATGAAGATGTGTAGAGGTGCTTCCAGAGTTTCTGGTATCCTCCATGGATGTTATACAGGAAGATATATTGCAGATACACTGCAGATATTTGTGGCCCCAGGTGATGTCTGGGCTGTGCTGAAATAAGTGTTTTGAGTGGATTTTAATAATTGCTTGATTGCTGGGCATCTTCAGCATCAGGCATACGGGTGAGTCCTTTCACTCGTAAGGTTTGAGGAAAACGGAGCAGCACAGTGTAAAACCCATACCTCTAGGGTTTTTTTCTGTGAAATTTCTAACTTCCACGACAAAAAAAGTGGTGTTTTTCAGATGCAGCGCAAATATTTTCAGATTAGGTATTTAAAGAGTGACATTCCAAAGTCTGCAGTGTTTTTATTTTTAGTTTTTTTTTAAAGCCATAGGTTTAGAGACTGAAGAAATTACAGAGGGTGTCTAAAGTGTCAACTCTCTCCTGTGTCACTGAGACATTTCAATTTTACAGCCACGTTCCTGAAGAGAAGAGGTGGTTCTGTGTTGTTTTGCTAGGGAGATCTGTTCAAAGTCCAGGTACTGCTAATATGACAGATACCATGCAGCAATTAAAAATGTTTTCTGCTCCTTCATTCCCACTTAAACGTTTTTACTCTCCACGCATCGTATGTACGTGGTGTCAGCCCTTCACTCAAAACCTCTTTGATGATCGAACTGGCAGACTTCCATCCCATGCAGGGTACCCTAGTGCATTTTTTAAAAGGAGGCTTTGCTTTGACATTAACCTTTATTTATGATTTTTTTTTCTTTTCTTTTTTTTTTTTTTTTTTTCTTTGAGGTAAAATGGGGTGTTTTAAACGATAAAGACTCAATCAAGTGCTCCTCAACGCTCGTGGTCTGGTGCAGCAGTCTGGAGAGGGGATTGATAGAGCTTCCCTCTCTCACTTCCAAAATGCTGATTTTCTGTCATGTTTGCATTTTAGGGAGTCTCCTTTGCTCTGGGTTTAGTGAGGTCACCATCTGAACCCGACTTTATTGCCAAAAGGGTAATGGGTGGTGGCGTTCCTAAGGATAACGTGTAATAAAGACAAAACAATTAGGATCATCCTGCTTTGCAGAGTCTCATGTTGCCTCACACTGCCTTTCTTCCTTTCTTTCTCCAGGAAAGAAAAACAAAACAAAACAAAACAAAAAAAGATTTAAAACCCCCCAGCAATTGTTCTATTTGAGCAGAAACTAAGTCCTTATTTGGCTGGACAAAACTGTTTTTTATGGTGTGCAACATAAAATAATGTTATTATTTGCACTGATTTGGATTGCACTCCCTTTGTATGTACTCAATACATTTTTATATTTTTCAGCATTCTCCTAAGTACATTCTAAGTGAAGTTTTTTTACTCTAATTGTGAGGCAAGTGCTACAGAAAAAAAAAGAAAACGAAATTTGAAATTTCAATGTCACTATATTTGGGAGTTTCACATGAATCTGTGGAAAGGGATAGCAAGTCTCTGGTTTGTAGCTACAGGAAATTAAAATCAGTTGTATAATGCGCATTCCTCGAGCTACCTTATTTTAAAAGGGAAGAAAAAAAAAATAAAATGAAATCTTCCTGCCTTCTGCTTCTCTTTCGTATGCACTGAAGCAACTTTTCGCGGGCTGAACAAATGCTTCTAAATCAGGTAACTCAGGAGATGCATCCCATAGGAAAAAAACACCCACCTGCATTCCCTAAGCCAGGCACACACAGGCATATGCCAGAGCGTGCTGTTCTGTGCCTCTCCCTGCCCGCATGCATCTCCACACTCCCTGGTATAAAATTCTGAGTAAGTTTTAGCAAGAGTAATTTCTATAGCATCAAAGACCCATTGATGCGGGTAATGCAGGAGGTGTGTTTCCATCCTTCCCTGTTTCCCCCTGACCTCTCGCTCATCGACACACTCCCCTTCAATCATTCCTCTTCCACCCAGCTGTATCCCAAGTGAAACTTTCCAGCCTGGCTGCAGCAAGCACTGCCTGCCTGCCCTTCCACGGCCACCACCAGCATCTCCCTGTCCTCCCTTCCCTCCTCCGCCACCGCCACCCCACCGCGCGCTCCGAACCGCCCCAAGTGCCCGGCTCCCACAAAAACACCAAACCCAACCAACCAATAAAAAAAAAAAAAACCAAACAAACCAAAACAACCCTACATTATGATTTTTAACCCTCCTTGCCACGCAGAGATAATGAGGGATGCTGCGGGAACATCAGCCTTCAGGTTCCTCTTTTTCTTTTCCTTGGGGTCGTTCACCCCGCTCAACGCGCAGCGGTCTCGGTGTCCTCGAAGCGGGGAGCGGGCGGCCCGAGTGCGGGGTAAATCACAGCTGCTTCCCTCTGCAAAATTTAACTTCTGTGGGCCAGCCTGAAGTGTAACTCCCTGTCACATTTTCTGCAGTAGGTTGACATCCTCGGGCACCAGGGATCAAGCGGTGCTACGGCAGGCGACCTTGTCTTTTCTTCTCTTCCCTTGGAGTCGCCGTTAGCATCCCTGTGCCTGAAAGGGGGGGTGGTGGTGGTGGTGGTGGAAATAATAAAAACTTTCTAATATGTAACTCTGCTTTCACCTCCCACCTCCCAAAGTGGTTTGTGCTGAGCTGAACCATGCTGGGGGTTTGGGATGGGTTCCCCGAGCGGCAGCACCGTAAGTCTCCTGAAAAAAAAAATATATTTTTTGGTGATGGCCACAGAAAGCGGCGTCTGCTCTGAACTGCATTTGGATTATTTCAGTCACTGCTGCTAACTTTTTTCAGATTGCTAAATCCCTGCTAAAAATCTGATGAGAAAAAAGCCCAAATCCTTCTCTTTTTTTCCTTTTTTTTTCTTTTTTTTTTTTTTTTTTGTGGCTACATTCTTGATTTAAGCCTGAATCTGTGTATGCCATTTACAGGTTTTAATGAATCTTATGCAATTAAAGTTTCATCAGCAATTGTGCCCTAATAGTTTTTGTGAGGTTTCTGTTATCTACTGTCATTCTGAACATTGCATTTCCAGCCATTTGTCTCTGAAAAATGCACATTTGCCACCTCCACTTTAAACGGGAATCAATTTATAATGCACACTGTAGTCTTTTCGTAAAAGCCTAATTATGTACATTGCTTTTTAAAATGCAAGGATAGAGAATAAATGTCTATTAATGCTTCACATGGAAAAACAGAATACAAACATCTTATGATCTGAATATATTTATAAATATTCCCTTGCACTTTTTATGCAAATTAAATTGGGAAGCACTGTCAGGCTCCCGATTTTTAAATTTTAATTTCTTTTTGTTTGTTTTTTTTTTTTTTTTAACACGGTTATGAGTGGCTTATTTGGCATCTCATATGTGTCTTTTTATAATGCTCAGGGCTTTTCCCATACACCTGTAGCTGGTGCCATCTTGTATCATTCTTTTATACCTTTTGTCTTATTGCCTCTACTTCACAGAAGATGTGGATGCTAATGATCTTATGACGTATAGCACCAATTTCAAGAACAGATAGATTTTCCTCTTTGTCAAATGTTTATGCAGTAAAATGAAAAATTAAACAGCACTGGTGTGGTTTGGTTCCGCTTTCAGATTAAATAGAACTAATACTAAAGTTTTGTAGAATTCTTCCCATCAGAAGGAAATTTTTGGGAGTGCTGGGGGATGATTTTTATAACCAAAGAGTCAAGTTTGAGGTGATTTGCTAAAAGGCAGTGAAGTTACGTTACAAAAATTATTGATACTGGACCTTTAATAAAGTCTAAATAGTGTTGACCTCCAATTAACAAAAACAAAGCAAGACAAAAAAAATGGGTGGGAAGATGTCAGAACTCTCATTACAGGTTTAATTATAATTTCTGATGGATTCAAAACCTTCTGACTGTGCTCTGGCCACTCCAGTTCAGCCATTCAGCCCACGCTGCCTGTGTTGTGCATTCAGCAGCTCCTGTTGGGCACCTTCACACCAGGGAGTGGTTCTGCTGGGCTCTCTGGTGCCTGTCCTCGTGCACGGCCCACTGCTCCCTGCAGAAATCTTCTTCTGTTCTGTTTTATTCTGAGCTGCCTGCAGTGTTAAGGACACCGCGGGGCATGTTGGGCCCCCCCTGCCCTCCCCCGTGTGCTTGCACATCTGTGTGTCTGCACGTGGGGTAATAACTGCACCCCAGCGTGTCTGCAAGTGTGCAAGTGATGGATGTGTTGTGCACTTGGCCATCGTGTGATGCTTTGCCATGTGTGTGCATGAGTGAGAACACTTGGATGCACTGCACACACACACACACAAGTGCATCCCTGCAGACACATCCTGACGTGCAAATCCATTCACACCCATCCACAGTTGTGCATCCTTGCAGACACATCCTGACGTGCAAATCCATTCACACCCATCCACAGTTGTGCATCCTTGCAGACACATCCTGATGTGCAAATCCATGCACACCCATCCATGGATGTGCATCCTTGCAGACACATACTGACGTGCAAATCCATGCACACCCATCCATGGATGTGCATCCCTGCAGTCACATCCTTCTGCACACATCCTTGCACACCCATCCACGGGTGTGCATCCCTGCAGTCACATCCTGATGTGCAAATCCATGCACACCCATCCACAATTGTGCATCCTTGCAGATACATCCTTACGTGCAAATCCGTGCACACCCATCCATGGATGTGCATCCTTGCAGACACATCCTTCTGCACACATCCTTGCACACCCATCCACGGCTCTGCATCATTGCAGACACATCCTTCTGCACACATCCTTGCACACCCATCCATGGGTGTGCATCCCTGCAGACACATCCTGACGTGCAAATCCATGCACACAAACCCACGCACACGCATCCTTGCACACCCACACACACACACATCCTCGCAGACACCGCCTGGCACACACACCCCTGCACACACACAGACCCTGACACACACACCCCTGCACACACACAGCCTCATCCCACCCCTGGACCCCCACGGCGGGGTGGGGGATGCCGCGGGTCCCCGGCAGCCAGTGACACTAGAGGGCACTGCTTGTCCTCGGTTGCAGCATCCTTCTGGGACAGCGAGCAGAACTCGCCTGAATTCTGTAATCTTACTTTAATTAACAGTTGAATTCTTATTAAGAAATTCCAGCCTGCTTAATTCGCTGTTGGTTTGTTGTTTTGTGGGGTTTTTGTTTTTTTTTTCCCCAGCCTTGTGTTAATACAACGAGGGAGGGGGAAGTTGTCGATACTTGCAAACAAATACAGGATCAGGTGTCCTGTACAGTAACAATATTTTTATTATTAAAAAACCAAAAATAATAACGATAAAACTAAAAACAAAACACAAAGAAAAATCAAACACCTCACAATGTCATTCTTGGCAAAGCCAGAAGGCTGAGTTTGCCCAGAGATGGGGTTTAGATCCCCTGCCAGCTGTGCTTCCAGCCAGCAAGCTTGATGAGCAGAGTTAGAAACACGTCAGGGAAAGAACTGAGGAGTTAGGGTGATTTATTCCAGCAAAGGTCAAGAGAAAGATAAACAGAGGACAGGAATAGGAAGTTTAAAGAGTGTGTCTTTGGTATGTGTAAAATGTGCATTGTTCATGTTGCCCTTGGGAAAAATGCTTCTTCACCCCTCAGCAGCGCGTTACCTGAGTTGCTGTTCCAAGTTCAAATGTTCTTTTTCCTCCTGGTCTGGTTCCATAGCATTTTTCTGGGATGGGATTTACTTAAAAAAAGAGTTTGGATGGTCAGGTTGATCAGATCAGTAAAACCAGCCAACATCAGAAAATTAATACCAGGGGAAGACATTTGATCAAAAATAAGCACATCCAGGCTCTGTGTGAGGACACCAAGCATTGCTGTGAGCTCATCCATGCCTTCTGCTCTCAGCAGAGCACTGGACCAAGTGGTGCATGCTGGCCAGGCCAGGTGTTTTCCTTTGCTGTGACATTCCAGCACTCAAGTTCAGGAAATAAATCCCCGTTCATTGCTGAAACTGTGATTTGCCATCGGGCCCTTTCTCAAATCTGGTCTGCGTTTTTTTGTTTTGTTTCTTTTTTGGTTTGGTTTGGTTTGGTTTTTTTGTTCTACCTTTCTGTTTTTTAGCCAAAATGTTTCCTTCTGTTTGACTGCTGCTAGATGTCACTGAGTGTGCAAACTGTCTCACACCAAGCACTGATGAGTGTGTGCAGTTAGCACTGGTTTTCCTGTTCACTGTGAATGATCTGTTAGTTGAGGCGATGGGTGTCTATTGCAAATACAAGGTTTTCCACCTAAAAGTTCTGATTTTTCAACTGTTTGAAACTTTTTTTCATAAACTTCTAAAAGACTGTCCTAGCTGGAATTCGTGGCAATTCAAAGGCAAGCCAGTCTGACAGTAGGTTTTATTTTCTGCAGACCGAATTGAAAGTATTTTATTTTAGTCCAGCATAATCACTTGCAAATGTCAAAGTGATTTTGAGCCATTGTAGTTCTTAATATTTTTAAGCAGTGCATTGAGCATGTGATTTTCTGAAAAATCCTTCTGGAAGTTACTGCACAACACCAGAAGATAGTATCACATGTTTACCACGAATGTGTAGTTTTTCTAATTATTTCTGCATAATCATGTAGTGTTCTTGGTATCCAACCTGATCTTTAGTAATAGGTCTGTCTTTTAACAATATCAAGCATCACCTAGTTTTGGTTTATTGGTTTATAAGAAAAGAAAAAAAACAAACAAACAAAAAACATATGTTTAATCAATATGGAATTACTCCTTTAGCATTCACCATTATATAATTTGAAGTCTTACTCTGTGCATACTAACAGTCTACAAGCAATGAGATGCCAGAACTGCTATAATAGGATTTTCCCCCTCCTAGCGGGGTGTTGCTTATGGCTATAAAAAGTTAATTTCAGATCCTGATACACTTGCATTAATTTTTGAGACATTGGCTGAGCATGGTGCAGTGAAGAACAACACGAGCACCGCACCGCGATGCTGCAGCTCCTTGTTTGTTACCTCCAGACAGAGGAAGCAGTGTTAACATGCAGGCCACAATGCTTAAAAAAAAAAAAATTAAATAATAAAAAAAAAAAAATAAAAAGAGGTAGGGAACTGGCAGGGAAGGTGTCCCAGATTTCTTCCTTAGGGCCTTGAGGAGAAGACTTGAAAAGAAGAAACAATAGCTTCATCGTCTCTAAAAGGCTATTTAAATGTGTCCTGGCATATTTGGGAGACCCAGTCTGTGCACTAAAATAATATTTGATGATGGGACTGTAGCACTCACCAAGCTGTCCTGCCTCTGAAGAGAGAACACATCTTCGTGGCTGCTTAAAAGTATGATTTATGTATGAAAAGAAAGTGATTTAGGTGCTTATCATCTGTGGTACGTGCCATACCTCAGTTATATTCTTTGGAGTATTTGCTGACAAAAGGAGCATGTTGTCTCTTGGTTTGCCAGTGAGGGATCTGTTGACTCCACAGCAATGCAAAAAACCCTCTCATCAGCACCTATTCTAATCAGCGAGAACTTTACTATAAATCATTATCAGAAAAAGCATGGTGCTACACTTTTGTACCAGTAGATTTATTTTGAAATTAATAGGGAAAAATAATACAGAGCCTGTGCTTGAGATGGGCTAATAAGCGTGCCCATGAGACTTTCCTTTTTAAGCACTAAATGAAAGCTTTTGCATTGCTAACAGGCTACAAAAGTTGCTTAGGTAATAAGACTCTTTTTCTCTTATCAGTAAAAAAGAAAAGGGGAGGGATGGGATGGCTCAAGGGATTGGTAATCAGATTACAAAGTCTTTCACTTCTAGGTCACTGGTTCAAATCTGCCCCCTGTTTAGTAGTGACCAAAAGCTGTTCCCAGCTGATGGCTTTTCAGGAGCCTTTGTGCAATGCATTAGTGATCTATATCCAATGTCTGGTGAAAATCACTCCTCACTGTTGCCCTGGGAGTCTCAACTCAGACCCTTTAAGTAGGAATAAACGACCTGCTCACGCACTGAAGGGTTTGGTGGTTTATTTTCCAGGAAATAATTGTAATAAGTTAGCAGATCAGTGCAGCTGAATATGCACTGTCACAGCTGCTCCGGGATTCAACAGCAGACCCTGCTTCCCAGCAGGGAAGCCACCATCACTTTTCACCAGCATTGCTTTGTAAAAAATTGTTACCAGATTTTGTAATAATTGGGTTGATATCTCATCATTTGAGATGCGTGGTATCACTCCAATTTACTTCACAGTTAGGCTAGAATAGATGAAATCGTCATTGGGGAAAAGAAAGAAAAAAAAAAAAAAGAGAAAAGTAAGAATTACTAAATGTGTTTATATCTTAGAAAAAAATATACTTATTAGTAAAATTGATTTTGACATATAGAGTGTGAAAACATTTTTATTGATGGTTTTAATGTTGCAGTAATGCTGTGGAAGCTGCAAGACTGCAACTTTGTGCTGTATGTGGCTTGTACCACTACAGTGTGCTCACATAAATGTTATAAAATGAAATACAGAAAACAAGGGAAAACAGAAAATCCCCCAGCACCTGCTAAAGAGCCCTTTTGAGTGTATATTTTCTAGTGCCATCTCTTACTGGTGCTTACTGTCAGATATTTAAATGATGAGTTTATAGACTTTGCTCTTGTCAGCATTTTGAAGTGCTGTTTTCCTTAAGGTAGGGGAGTGCTAAAGGACACTTGCTATAAAGGGAATGTAATTTCTGCTTCATTAATATATGAACCTGAAATGATGACTGCCTGCTATATGTGCTCTGTACATTTCTATGGAAATGGCTTTGACAGTTTTAGAGCTGTGTTTGCATCCACAGGGATGCACACAGCCCATTATAGAACTGTGACTTTTCCCCTAAAACCATCCAAAGGGATGCTATTTCTTTTGAGGAGACAGCAGGCATGCCACATATATGTTGCAGCTGATATTTTTGTACAGAACTAAATATTTTATCAGTCCTAAAGGGCATTTCATCAGTCCAGGACTCGTTGGGCCAAATGGGTCACAGTATACAGCTCCCTCATTACTTGTGTGAACTTTGGAGTCTGCTGGGGAAAACCCAATGTGTACTCAAGCTGATCAGAGCTCTGTGGGGTACCAGGGGATGGGCACGTATCTGGCATGAGGCTGGCTCAGGTCTTTGCCCTCCCAGGAGCTCCTCACCAGCTCCCACTCTTCAGAGAGATCCTCCAAACACACCTAGGGCTTCCCCTTTCCAACTGAAGCTGAAAAAAATAAAGTGTGCCAATAAGAACCTCTGCTCCATGGCACATGTTCATTACCCATGTTTCCCAAGAATGGCTTGGGTAGTATTTGTTGTTCCTGCAACATGATCCCCTCCAAAAGCCACAGCAAGTGCAGGAGGGGGGAAAATGTCCCGAATGATGTGTTTATGATCCACATCACAGTATCAGCATTTATTAGTGCTTTGATATCCCATGTCTTAGAGATCAAGAGGACTTAGAGCAGTCTCTGCATCCCACCTGAAGGCTCAGACTGAGCCCCTGCAAGAGCTGTGTTTCTCCACATCCCAGCAGCAAGGTGTGTTCTGGGCTGCTCATCATTTTTTGCTCAAGCTTACTTGCACCTGCATCTCCATCCCTGTTAGCAGGGGAAGTCTAAGGTCAGCAATACAAGGGGTGAAGGAGAAAGAGACTGACAGCTTTACAGGGGATGTTTGGTCCAGGAGTGCAGGTTTGTAATCCAAAGCCATTCATTTCAGAAGTTCACGCAAAGGTTACTGGGGAAAAAAATAAAAATAAACAACTAAAGTGCAAACATTGTCAGCACAGCTGTTGTTAAGCTCAGGAAAACTTCCTTTAAGGTCTGGCTTGAACCTTTCCAGAGGGGAAGCTGTTTGTGTCCAAGCAGTTCACTCAGGTCCCCTGCTCCAAGGCTGCAGTGGGAGAGCTTTGGGAGCAGGAAGACATGCAGTCCTCTTGGGCTAGGTTCAGCAGAGAAGTTTATTTCAGATTTTGAGAGTTTAATCATCAGTTTAGAAAGTAATTTAGTTGGGCTGATGTAGCCCCCCCTCCCCCATGAGGCAGGCATTTATCCTGGTGTAGTAATGCTTCTTGATGCAGCTCAAAAGGAGCTTTGTGGGACTTCAGGAGTGTGTCCATGCAGTCTGAGCTGTGATTTAGCACTCTGTGTGTTCCTGAGGTGTGTTAAAAATGGATGTACTCCACACATCCTTCACAAAGTGTGCAGAAGCCTTCAGGTTCCTATGTCCAGTGAGTGGGTTTGTCTCTCTAGGTAGTGGGGTTGTCACCAGGGTCTCATCCTTATCACAGGACAGGTATCAGGGATTCACTTAGAGTGAGCAGGACTTGGTGTCATGACCTGGTGATGGGACTTTCCAGCAATGCTGGGACTCAGCTCTGCCCTGTGGGGAAGCTGGTAGTGAAATAAAGACATGGAAAACCTATCCAGGTGTGTTTTATCCCTGGAGAGGACTTTGGAGGAAAAGAAGCAGAAGTAAAGCTGGTGTTTGCTTTTTAGCCTTGCTTATGAACCTTACAAGATCAGAGGGTCATGGGGAATATCTTGCTAGTGATGTGTAATGGTTTGGAAATAAACACCAAGGGTGGCTCCAGCTGCCTTTGATCTAACTAAATGGCTATTATGTATATTCTATTTAACTTATTTTAAAATTAGGCAAAGAGCATACAGGAATGCTTCTCTGTGTGCTAGATGCTTGAACTTCCAACTGTGTGTTCAGGACCAAACAAAAGGAAAATGGTTCTCTTTCAAGGAGCTTATCATTTGGTAGATATATAGCACAAAGCAGGCATGAAATGCTGTGGGAAAGAGGGACTGACTTTCTGCCTTATCCCATGTTCTTAACATTTTGAATTTTTATTGATGAGGGCCAGAATTTGCAGATGTCACGCAGTGTCTTTTGCCTTCCATGTTATCAGTGAATTTTTTTTTTTTTTTTTTTTTTTTTTTTTGAAGTGGGGCTTCTTAAGTTGAAAATGATGAGCTCTTAGCTTAAAAAGATAGGTAAGCAATTAAATCCCTAGCAGGCCTTTTTTTTCAAAGTACACCAGAAACTTTGGGGAGAGAGAAAGTTTAGCAGGCACTGTGTGTGGTTTAGTGGAGGGATGGATGCTCTTCATGGTCCTGCCACATCCTGGTGAGATCCCTGGAGACCTGGTCTTCACAGAGTGAGCCTGGTTGTTTCTTCAGGTCCTAGCTGGTGGTCCAGATGCATTTGTCACAGCAGCCAGGCCCATCTGGGTCTTCCCACATAGTGAGGGGAGGGTTTTCCAGTGCTCTCTAGGCTGTTCCAGCTTGCCTACTGGTGTAGCCTGGTTTCAGGAGCCAGCCAAGTGTGGCTTGGCTGATACCTAGGGAGAAGTCTGGTATCTGCCAAGCTGTGTGCAACCACAAAATTTTCAGGACAGCTTCTCCAGGTCCTAACAACCACGAAAATAAACGTGTGCCATTCTCAACGTGGGCCAAAACCTCTCTTCAGGGTTTGTGAGTTACCAGATTCTGGGTTGTTTCACCAGTGAAGCATTGCAGGTGATGAATGAGGACCTCCCTACATGGGAAACTGGGGATTTTGGGCACTTTTGTGAAGCATCCTTTGTCCTGCCACGTAGCATGACATCACTCCAAATGATACTTCTCATTCTTCTCTTGACTCACCACCACCTGGCACCACTTCTCTGAATACTGTCATAAGTACTTGAGGGTGATTTTTGGTATTTGACTGGCAGGCTCATACTGAGGGTGATGCAGAACAAGTAGCACATGGATGTCCTGGGGCATTTCTCAGCAGTAAGTGATGTCAGTAAGCTGAGGACCAGGTTGGTCCAAGATCACTGAGCAGGCCTGGAGGGTGAACAAGGACAAATTTCATGGCAGTGAGACAGCATCCCAGTTTCCCACCCCATTTCTGTGTCCAGGGGCACTGAGATGAAAGTTGTGTGTTGCAGCCATGCCATGGCTCTCCAGACCTAATGGGGAGGAGGTCCATGCCTGATGTCTCCAGGGGGTGGAAGATCTGGACTTCCTTTGCTAGTACAGCTGTGCCTGGTGGCTACTGGCACAGGGCATGGACCAGGCATTTAATTATGAATGTGTGCTGTTTATGAGAGTGTGTTCTGTGCTCAGAAATGGAAGATCTTTATCTCAATCATTTCTCCTGCTGGTTATACATCCTTGCGGATGCTCTGCAAAGCCCTGTGCATATGAAAGATTTTCTCCTCTGTGGAGCCTCCTCAGCCTTTCTGCCACTTCCCTGTCTCATGGATGGATGGGAAGCCTTGTTTGATGGTGTGTCCAGTGTCTGAGAGGCCTGATTAAAAAGTTGCCCAATATTTCTCCTTCTGCTTTACAATTATTTTATTTTTTTTTTCAGACTTGGGAGATGTCAGTCACTCTGTGGTCTGCTTGGTGTAGTCTGGTTTTCTGCCACACAGGCACATACTGTTTTGGAGAAGGAACATGCTCATGGTGGCAGGATTTTACTAGCAATATAGAGGGAAGGGGCTTCTATGCTCCTCTCTTTTGGTTGCCTGCAATAATAAATCACAATTTGCCAATTCCCCAGCCACAAAGAGAGTTACCTCTGAGAGTCTTTGCAACCCCTGAAGTTTCACTTCTCACACCCTCTTGCTCAGAGATCTTGCTTGTAGAGAGACTTTTCCTTCCTGAAGCTACTCTGAGGTTGCAGGAGTCAAAGCTGAGGCTTCAAAGGACAGAAAGAGTGAGTGTTGTCTTATCCTCTGGCTACAGTGGAAAATCCATCTGCCTGTGTTTGAATAACAAGGGCATTGGCCTCCATGTCCATTTCTGAGATGCTGAGCTTAGCACTCAGTTTTTTCTCATTTTCAGTTGTTTTGTGGTTTGTTTGACTGTGTGTGGCTTTTTTTTCAGTTAAGCCTTTTAAGCAAAATTAATACAGAGGGTGACATGTTTGTGTACACGTATGACAAAGTATTACCAGGCAACTTCTTTAAAAAATGCTTGGTCCTTTTTCAGCCCATGCCCAGAAATGTTGGGAGGATTTGCCTTTCTTGATGTGAAGCCAGTGCAGTTCTTCTCCAAGTATAAAATTAAATACAAGGAAACTTGAATGTTTTCTTGAAAAATGCACCAGTGTGAGATTTGCATAAGTCTGTAATAAAAGTTTTCCATGTACTGCTCAGACAGAAACAATGAAGAAGTAATGCCATTTTACCCTGTTGTGTTTGATGCTTAACATGTAAAAAGGGTTATTTATTCTATTGTTTCACATTCATTTCACTAATATGATTGTTCACTTGTAGGCTGAGTTTCTGGATTTACACATTTATTAAAACATGAGAAAATTACTTCCATAACTTACTTTAGGCCATGTTTTTCATTAGACATGAACCATTTACCTTCATGATGGTAAAATATCAGAACAGAACTCAATCCTTTGTATCATTTCATTTTCAAGCTCTGTGTATTAATGTTTCTGTTGCACAGCAGTTTTTCAGGAGCAGTTTATTTCAACTAATTTGTCATCACAAAGATTTAAGATCACTATTTTATTTAACTCCCTCTGACTACACGAAAGTCCAAGAACCTGCTTATTCAGATTCAAGGCTTTTAGAAGTTTTCACCCCACACAATGCAAAAGAGGAGCCCAAAAGGACAGTCAGAGAGTAAATTACTAGTTTTACTGATGCTTTTTATAATCACACTGTTTAGATAACAGCAGAGCTGGCCCACTGTACCTTAAAAGATGTTCAGCTCAAGCGAGTACCTTTGGAAGAACTTCTTTCTCAGTGTCAGAATGGTTTATTTCTGCCCAACCCTGCTTCCTAATTGATTTGAAATCACCCAGAGAAACAACCTCAGAGATACTGACCATTCTGGAAGCCCCAGGACTGAAATCACTGGCAGCTCAGTGCCTGACTGGTGAGCAGATGAGTGTCTCTGCCCTGGAGCAGTCACATCCTTCAGATGGGTGGACCAGATGGCTGAGGTTGGTAGCAAGCATCAACAACCCAGCTTCTCTCTGCTGCCACCCTTTCCCCCAGCCTGTGCTGAAGCTGCAAGCTATGGTGGCAAGTCTGACAGGTGGCAAGTGGAAAGAGTCAGCATAGCTCAATCATCTGTCTGCACCCCCAGACCCTGTTCCTCCCTAGTCTGGAGCATCCTGCAGCTCCCATCAACAGCAACAAATCCATCAGGGTTTGAAAACCTTCTCATCTTTGCTCACCAGGAGGTCTCAGGCAGCATTCAGCACCTCGCTGGGGTACAGTGGGGCATCTCTAATAAAATGTCATCCCTGCATCTCTTCCAGGGGTCAGCTGTGAGGCAGACACTGCTCTGAAGTGCTGTCCCTCCAGGGCTGCCAGGATCAGGCTGGAAGTCTGGCACCCAGCGTGCAGTCAGACAAGGGAATGTGTTCAAAGGGATGTCTTGTGCTGTAGGTGACAGCTTTGCTTTGCCTTGGTTTGTCTGGGTTTCTGAAGCACTGGGTGGCTATTTGATTGCCATGCCTGGTCAGAAATGAGATGATAAAGTAAAATTAAGTAATATAAAAAGAAAATTGTATTAGGTATATAATTAGGTATATTAGATATTAGGCATATAACTCAGCTCAGCCCCAGAGCTGAGTGGGGCTCTGAAAGTCTTTGTGGAAACTGAGCCCAGGCCAGCCCATTTGTGGCAGAGGCCTGAGAGCACTCCCAGTGTCAAGCAGAGACTCCTCTGCTTCCTACCCCACACAGGACCTGACCTTTCTTGATGCTGCAGCAGGTTGAGCTTCCAGGTGGGGCTCTAGATGGTTCCCATTAGGCACTCTACTAACTGGTTTGGTTTATTTAATTCTAGTTGGGTTTGATTGATCTTATTTTATATTAATACACCTGATATAATTTTCTTGCTATATTACTTCATTTTACTTTATCATCTCATTTCTGACATGGCATGGCACTCAAAGAGCTACCCAGTGCTTCAGCAATCCAGGTAAACCAAGGCAAAGGAAAGCTGTCACCTACAGCATAAGGCTTTATTGGCAAAGATGCACCAGCTCAAAAAAACTCCTTTGCCACCCCAGCCAAGACAACTATGTTAGCAAAACCTCTAGTGCAGGTTTTGCATAGCTGTTCCAACAGAGGAACACTTATGCTGGCTGAGCTCGTGTCATTGGATTGCCAGGAAGCTGAAGAGGAGGCAGCAGTGTGCCCAGGTGGCCAAGAAGGCCAATGGCATCCTGGGCTGGCTCAGGAACAGCGTGGCCAGCAGGTCCAGGGAAGGGATTCTGCCCCTGTGCTCAGCCCTGGGGAGGCCACAGCTTGAGTCCTGTGTCCAGTTCTGGGCCCCTCAGCTCAGGAAGGAGATTGAGGTGCTGGAGCAGGTCCAGAGAAGAGCAAGGAGGCTGGGAAGGGATCCAGCAGAATTCCTGTGAGGAAGGGCTGAGGGAGCTGGGGGTGTTGAGGCTGGAGAAGAGGAGGCTCAGGGGAGACCTCATCACTCTCTCCAACTCCCTGAAAGGAGGTTGGAGCCAGGGGGGGGTTGGGCTCTTTTCCCAGGCAACTCTCAGCAAGACAAGAGGGCACAAGAGGTCTCAAGTTGTGCCAGGGGAGGTTTAGGTTGGACATTAGAAAGAATTTCTTTATGGAGAGGGTGCTCAGCCATTGGAATGGGCTGCCCAGGGAAGGGGTGGATTCTCCATCCCTGGAGATATTTCAAAAGAGCCTGGATGTGGCACTCAGTGCCATGGGCTGGGAACCACGGGGGGAGTGGATCAAGGGTTGGACTTGATGAGCTCTGAGGTCCCTTCCAACCCAGCCCATTCTATGATTCTATGTGGTACCATACCGTTTTATTTTCAGTGCATGGGCTTTTTATTTATCAAACTACTGGACTCAGACTAATTTCTGGGAGGTTTCTAAGCCAGGAGAGCCAGCATCCCTACCTGTAGTCCTGCCACACCTCTTAGCCCAGCTGCCTGTGTTTGGGAACTTGGTGTTCTCCATGTTATCACAGGTCCTCCAAGGCTTTTCTCCTGTAATCTCTCCATCTAAAGACACTAGGGATGAGAGAAGTGCAAGATTTGCTTTATTAAGTTTAAAGTTTTATTAAAGTTGAAGCCTGAGGCTTTTATACCAGAGAGCCATGAGTTTTGTTTGTGCTGCTCCACAAAATTTTACCGGTGGAATTTTTGTGTACAATGGTTTTTGTTGGGGTTTTTTTTGGGTTTTTTTTCGGGTTTTTTTCTGAGCTGTGCATAAAGGAGGTGACCCCTACACTTTCTATATCTTGAGTTGTTCAAGAATTAAATTTTTTTCTGATCGTGATTGATTTTAAGAACTTATACCCCCCCTACCAATATAAGGCATGTGTGGAAATTTTCAGTAGAAGTTCTGCAACAGAAATTGGTTTGCAGTGTGAACTGTGACAAGTCCTAGACTCCAGATGCTCCAGAGCAATCTGTTCAGATGAGTTCATGTGTCATTGTTATTGCTGCAGTGTGATTTATTGCTGCAGAAAGCTATCACAATTCTAGATGTAACATCCAATGGATCTTTGAACAAAATATCAGAAAATACTTGGCTATGGTTGTTCTATGATTGTATCTCTGAAGATGTTTTCTTTTGCTGTTCAAAAACTGATGGGTATCGGATGATTTGTCTCCTGCAAGCAGGGATTTTATCACATGCCTGTGAATTCATTTAGGGAGATTTATTCTTGTTGCTAATAGAGAACAGGAACTGATTTAACTTTGGATTATTTATTATTTTTGCTGTACAGCTGCAGTTGCTCAGTAATTCTAAGGCTTAACGAGTAGCATTTTATAAAGTGTTGAGGGTCTAATTCCTCTTTACCAGGTGCAAAACCTGACAGTATTTCAGAAATTCAGGAGTTTTATCCAGGAAACAGTGCAAGTCTTGGGAATCCCAGACAAGGAAACTTGCACTGCAGTGTTATGTGCTTCCTTGTGAAGAGGAGTCTCCTTCCAAGAGAAATCCACAAGTCCTTTACATAATTGTCAGAACTGGAGAAGACCTCTCAAGATTACCCTGTCCAACCATCAACATTCCTCCACAGTAAAATAAATAAAATAGACTTGAAAAAGTGCTAAGTAAAAATTTCCCTCTCACACACCATTCCTGGCACATGATGTCTCCTCTCCTTCCATCCACCACTGCTTTTACAGATATTTGAGAGGCTGATGATACCTTTTACAGATATTCCAATGGCTGATGCCATTTTGATCTGCCAGAATTTCTACTGCAAGTTCATTTCACTTCTGGAAATCACTGAGGACATTTGGGCAGGGGCTCACACTCCAGTTCCCTCTGAAAGAAATAGAGTCTGCACATGCCAGAACCTCCTGGAGACTCAAACCACTGTGAGGCAACTTCAGACAGTGCAGGACTTGAGTCAGAATTATGTTGCTCAAAGAAAAATTCTTATTATGGATTGACATGTCCATTGAAGCCCAACACATAACATGTAAACACCATGCCATAAACAAAAATGAAGTGTAAGATAGGGGAAATAGATGGGACAGGGTGGGTTTTTTTCTCAAAACTTCAAGAGAGGAAAATCTGAGCACTGTTTTTTGGTGTTTTTTAGTAAGTTTCTCTTCATTCATAATTACAAGCAACTCAAAAGAAGAGTAGGTGCTACCCAAATCTGAAGCCATGGAGGTTGATTTCATTGTCCGAGCCCATAAGAATAAATGTGGCATTTTTTAACTTTCTCAGAAGTTTGACTTTTTAGGTGTTCAAAATCTGTTAGAATAAATAAAGAGTGTGGAATCACTGCTGCAAAGAGTTGCTCCCACAGACCTGAAGTCTAACTGGATGTTCATGTTTGCTTGATCAGATCTTAGTGCTGTTCTGTAAAGCATATATAAAAGATGTCTTTTATCATCAGTTCTAAATACATATATATAAACTAAATATATTGCATTGTATAAAAGGGTATGTTTTACATGCCCATGCTGCAGATAATAAATGTATCAACCTTTTGTCATTATAAAGTTGTGGTAATTGTGTGATCCAGACTTCCAGAGGACTGCCACAGGAACTTACAGAAAACTGTAAACGCTTAGTAAATTGACCAGTAAATGGTAATTTAATATAGATTAATGTAAGGAATGCATTTTCAGGGGATTTCAGGTTCTTGCTTGTATCAGTGATAGAGCTGAGTAGTTATGCAGATAGATAATTGGCATTTCCCCTTACTAAGAGGAGGAATAAATTTTCAATCCCTGGCACAGAGAGGACTTTCCAAAAGATGCCTGAATGCTTTCTAGCTTGTTGCAGTGAATACTCTTCTACAACTTGCCATTCTAAGGGAATCAAACATACAGTGATGGGACATGATTTATAAGTTACAAAAACAAACTTTACTATGACTACAAAGAAGGAACACAAAGGGAAAGCTGAAATGAAAATGCCTGAATAGGAAAGATGGCTGGAAAATCTAGGACAGTGCATTGAGTGATGCAGTAATAAATAGGAAAGAGCTTACCTACCAGAGCAGTGCTGTTTTACCTACTTTTGGCTGTAGATGAATCATGGGAAGAAGGACAGGGTGTGTGGAGCTGTAAGCCATCCAGTGAATGGGTGCATAGAGGCATAGAGCTTCCTGCAAGATCTGTTCAGCAAAGAATTAATTTCAGATTTGAAAACAAGCAGTGAGCAGGAAATTAAGTCGTTCCCAGGCTGTGAAAACTTCCTGTCTGTGGAATTTACTGATGTATAAAGAGGGATGTATAAGAGAGAGCATGAACTTTGGACAAAATCTTTGGTCTTTGTTTGCAATTGTTGCTTCAGTAAAAAACATCCCTGTGCTGGAAAAAAAAAAAAAAAAAAAAAAAAAGGTATTGTTTAGAATTGGACATAGCCTTTTAAAAATCTTCAGTTTCAGCTAAATGCTAACTTTAGTCCACTTTTAGTAGACTTTTAGTCCATTTTAAAAGACTCTGCTTGCTGTGTACAATAAAACTAGTTCTGGGAAGCATAAATCAGGCATCCCATAGCATCCTTCCCTTGGGATTTGGTACAACCGTGTAGCTGTGTCAAATTTGACTGACAGGTGGGTGCTACATTTGTGTTGAATGTTAACATATTTTACTCTTAACAGTTTTATTCTGTTCAATTTTCAAAATGTATGTGAATTTAAAACTGCTGTGGAAAGGATAAGTATGTTTTAAATATGCCTCATCACTGGAAGTGCTCAAGACCAGGCTGGATGGGGCTATGAGGGTGGGAGGTGTCTTTGTCCATGCAGGGGGGTTGGAACAAGATGATCTTTAAAGTCCCTTCCAACTCAAACCCTTCAGTAGTGGTGATGAAAATGATGATGATGATTTAACTAATCATCATCATTTAACACAGGCTATCAATCCATTGAACCTGAAGTATTTACTGATCATTGAAGCTTCTGTGGTCAGCATGTGGGCTTCCTGTGTCTTCTTGCAGGAAAAGTTATCATGCCTGATACAAAAGTCTGCTGCTTGACCATCACCTGGATCTCTTCTCCTAGATTATTAACAATATTCTGTTGAACTTGAGTTGTCATGGTAGAAGTTGTGTCCTGAGTTTGACAAGCTCTGTTGTGATATTTCTGTGTCACTTACAGGCTTCTTTATTATAACCTTGAACCTTTCTCCACCTACTGTATTGTTTTTGTCTATTTTCTTTCCAAGTTGGCTCAGAAAGGCATGGATGCCTACCAAAAACTGTTTCTTCTGGGCCGAAGCTCAGTTAATCCCCTTGATCCCTCTTTGCTGCTGCTTCCATGTGTCCTTGTCCTGACCCCAGCACTGTGGCTGAGCTATCAAAAAGCTCCTCATTGTTAGCCTCAGTGTGTCTGGTAATCCTTGTGATGAGGATACCATGCTGTAGGCATCCACATGAGCAGCAAGTACCAGCAGCATTAGGGGGGGGGTGTGTGCATTGTTCCCTGTATCGTGGATGATCTGAAGAGCAAAAACTGCATTTACCAAAGAGCAGGAAGAGATGACCATGACCTACCAGTTCTCCCATCTGCAGAGGGAAATGAAGGGTAGCAAACCTTAGCTCAGCCCAAAAAGGGAGGAGGGAGCTGCACATCTGTGTTTCCTGAAGAAAAAAGGTGACTTTCTGAGATGAACTGGGTGGTTAGATTTCAAAACAGCAACGTGGGACACAGTCATTTCCAGAAAAGATGTCTTTTCCAAAGCAGAGGGTAGTTTTCCCCCTTGCTGGTCATTGGCAGCTCTTCTGAAGACCAGCCCTTCATGGAGGAAGTCCATGCTGGAGCACAACCAGCTGGTGACAAATTTAAGCTTGCCCCAGCATGTAATAACTCCAAGTAATTGGTAGGTACATGTGCCTCAAGGACAGTGACATTTCTGCCCATTTTTCTTCTCAGCATTCTGTGCAAAGCAGAGCAGCCAGATGAGTGGTGGGAGGCACAGCAATGGTGCAGGAGTCTTAGCACATTTCTAAACATGTTTCTGAAACTTACTCAACGGAGTTTCGTGCAAGTTGGGCTCACGGGTCTTGTTTTTAAACATAGTCTCCTTCAGTATGATGGTATTTTCCCTGTCATGTCAAGGTAAAGCAGTTCATAGAATCATAGAATGGGCTGGGTTGGAAGGGACCTCAGAGCTCATCAAGTCCAACTCTTGATCCACTCCCCCCATGGTTCCCAGCCCATGGCACTGAGTGCCACATCCAGGCTCTTTGGAAATATCTCCAGGGATGGAGAATCCACCCCTTCCCTGGGCAGCCCATTCCAATGGCTGATCACCCTCTCCATAAAGAAATTCTTTCTAATGTCCAACCTAAACCTCCCCTGGCACAACTTGAGACCTCTTGTGCCCTCTTGTCTTGCTGAGAGTTGCCTGGGAAAAGAGCCCAACCCCCCCCTGGCTCCAACCTCCTTTCAGGGAGTTGGAGAGAGTGATGAGGTCTCCCCTGAGCCTCCTCTTCTCCAGCCTCAACACCCCCAGCTCCCTCAGCCCTTCCTCACAGGACTTGTGCTGGATCCCTTCCCAGCCTCCTTGCTCTTCTCTGGACCTGCTCCAGCACCTCAATCTCCTTCCTGAGCTGAGGGGCCCAGAACTGGACACAGGACTCGAGGTGTGAACTCGAGTTGGATCATTGCAGTGGGTGGTAGGACTAAGCCACAGCCCTACCAAAAGCAGCTTTGCTTTCTCCTGCAGCCAAAGAGTCATCTCTTCTATGAGCATCTCATGCACATAGCTATGCTTGATCATAGAATCATAGAATCCTAGGGGTTGGAAGGGACCTCGAAAGATGAAGGGGATGGTGAAGCTGCAGTCTAAAAAAAACACTATTTACAGATGTTTGGCTGATCTGAACCACATTTTGGGCCTGTTGTAATTGCAGAGAACTTTAACGAGAGTAGAATAGCTGAATAATTTCTAAGAGTATAGAATAGAAGTGGAGTAGAATAGAAGAATAGTTATTAGATTAAGATGGGAATAGAACAGGACAGAAGACAGTAGAATATTGTAGGTGGGACTTTGATCTGTACAGTGCCATAATGGAGAGAGTTTTGCCATCTTTACATTTTCAGTGAAATTTAGTGCTCAGTTCCAGATGTTTGGCTGAAAAAATGTCAGTGTTTTGTTACAGTTGAATGAAGCTCAACCTCTTGCAATAAGTGATGTTTTGTCCTATATGTGTGATTTTGTCCCCCCATGAACTTATCTGCTTTGTCATGTCCTTCCAAAATTGTAGATATTAAATGAGCCCAACAGAAGGGTAAAGGATGGGGAACAAATAGTATGTATGAAGAAAGATTACTCTTAAGAGTTTCTTCATATGCACTTGACAAAGATGTCCTGAGTTCCTGAGTCATGAAATCCTGACATTACTAATGATAAAATGCTGGGGAAGGTGGATAAAGCTGGCTGGTTTTATCTGTATTGATTCTAACTGGTTAACAGTGGTGAATAGTTTTGCCTTGCAATATTAAGTCAGTTACACTGTTTTTAAACTATACGTCATATAAACTCCCACACGCCCCCAAAGAGAAAAAAAAAAAAAAAAAAAAAAAAAAAGACACAGAATTTCAGAGTCATACTGTGGTTATGTGGGATTGAAAATGTGTGTTTGCTCAAAAGGAGGTCAAAACTAGGAGATAGGTTTAATAAATTATAGATAAAATAGATGTTTATATTGAAGTTGCTGATGGAAAATATAATTACCCCACAGTAAAAGTTTCTTTTAGAGTCATGTCTTTGGAGGTGTAGCCTGTATGCTGACAAGAAGTAGCTTGAGCATGAACAAAGAATGCTTGGTTTTAAAAATGTTGCATGTGTTGCCATTTATACAAAAAGAATCTGAAAGAAAACCCCGTATTAACTTTAGTGATAAAGACACTAGTTGTGAAATGCTGTTTTTATAAGTATAATTCATTATACTTTCTTTGATCCAGTGTTACAAATTAGGGTCACTTGTGTCAGGAGATTAAAACCTTTTTGTCTCTCTTTGATATCAAACTATTCTTTCCCAGTCCCTTTTATCTTTCAGAGCAGTGCTGAATTCCACAGCATCTTTGTCAGTTCGCCTATGTTATTTGCAGCAATCATTTAATTGGTTTTAGGACTAATATTATTTAGTCATACTGTCACTTGCAAGAACAGAGGCACTTTAATATCCTAAAAAATTGTGGAGAGGCTCCAGCATTAGCTGGATAAGCATCTGTGTAAGACAGACCACAAAGAATTTTGGGACCATGGTGGGAGTGCAAGGTAGCTAAATTGGATAGAAAAAGAAAAAAAAAAAAAAAAAGAAAGAAAGAAAAAAAAAAAAAAGGCATACCAGTCAAAGTAAGATTGTACATCAGAAAAACTACAGCAATCTACTGAAAATTAGTAGATGATAGTCATGAGTAGCTTACAGTGAACCACGGGTACCAGCTTCCCTGAAGCACAGAAATAGGAACTTGGAGAAGCTTGTAAAAGGTGTCCTCAGGGAATCTTCCATTTTTTCACTATGATACCTTTAATCCTAGAATTGTCAAGCCACATGGAAAATAATAGGACTGAATAGTTCACTCAGTTAAAAGTTAGTATTATTTCTTTTATCAAAAATATTAGGTCTTTCTGTGTTTCTGGAGCGGTTAGGATTTGTATAAACTTTAAAACAAGTGAAGTCAAGTATTGAACTTGTATTGCTCTTTCTTTTTTTTTTTTAATTTAAGATCATTATCTGTGACTAAGCAGACTCTATTCAAGAGAAAGAAATAAATTAAAGCCAATATTTTTTTAACAGATGATTCAACGAGAGGCAGAAGTAAAGAATAAGGTAACTGCTGTGGCGTTGACAGACTCTGTTCACAATGTGTGGCATCAAGAAGTTGGGAAAACTATTCGAGAGTGGATGCGAGAGGTGAGGCCAGGTTTTGGGTTTTTTTTTATTTTATTTTTTGAAGAGTTGGGCTATACATGTCTGTATATGGCTCTATAAACATGTCTTTATCTGCTGACCTCTTCCATTTCTTTCGGGTATGAAAGACAGCACATTTCAGGAGCGTGGAAATTGTGTTCCCATTCCAGCCCCTAAAATAACTGAGATTAAAGATGTTTCTGAACTTCAAAGGTAGCGGGGGAAATAATAAGAATTGAGTCCAGTGTTTCTTCTTGCTGCACAGCAATACAGGCACATACACCAAGGCAGCCCACACGCTGCCTGCTATCTGGAGCAAAGTCCTGGGCACATGCGGCTCCTGGCTTGATCTGGTGGTGGTGGAAAAGCCCTTTTTAAGCTTTTGGTGGCTCAGTTTGATGATTTGTACAAGTAGCCAAAAAAGAAAAAAAAAGAAAAAAAAAAAGTCCTTCCTCAGTTTTATGAGGTTTAATTACTTGAAAAGTGCTTACAAAGTTTTCTTGATGGAAAGAGGGAGCACTTGGTACTGTGCAGCTACCAACGTTGAGTTGGTCCAAGGTGGTCTGGGGTTGGGGTGTTGGGTTTGGGTGACTTTGGGTGACCCAAAGCATAACCAAGTTCCAGCTTTGGGTGAAGGATGGTGCCAGGCATTCCTTTTAATTTAATTCCTTTTAGTGCCTAAGCGTGGGGTGGCTGAGATTTTAAAAATTATTATTTTTTAAAGTCAGACCAAATGTACTTCCATTTGTTGAGTCTCTTCCTCACCATTTCAGGCTCATATCCCTCATGTTTTCTACATCCCTGTTGCAGAACTCTAAAACAAGAGGTGCAAATGGTAAATTTAAACCAGTCACACCCTGAAGTTTTTTCTTAAGTTAGACTTTTTCCCATGGATTTAGTTAAACTTTCTGTATAGCCTGCCTATTCCTGACTAACCTTACAGTTTTATAGGCCATGACTGATGGGAATTGAGAATCACCTGGGATGCAGCCTGACAGCTCTGACTTAAATGTTAAAAATATAAAGAATGGTAACCCCTACAGGCTCTGTCAGAAAAATCCCCATTTTCTTTATGGGAAATCAAAACCTTAAAATATATGTTATGTAGTAAAACTGAAATTTTAAATCCTGTAATTTGAATCTGACAACTCCATTTTTCTTTAAGCATTTAGTCTGAATAAGACAAGTGCATTACCTTTAATTTCATTTGCAGAAAGTAGATCTTAAAGAATAAGTTAAATGATTAATGGCCTAAAAAGTGGATGGAGTGTCATAACTTACATTAGTATTGAAAATCTCCTATAAGAAAGAAGATTTTTACATATGTGAAGTGTGGCTGAGTGGTATGAAGACTAGCATATCACCTGGATATCTCTTACTTTAATCAGGTTTAAGGCTACTGGTAAAATGAATAATAATTAAAATATACACCTAATCGCTGCCTGTCTGTAGGGCTAATTGCTGTCATTGAAAGAATGAATTGTTAAAAAAGTAATTCTTCATTGGAGCTATCTCTCCTGTATCATTGGTGGCCTATTTTTAGTACCTATAGAAGTCATGATTTTTGAATTTATTAGGAGCTGTGATGAATGATAAAACAAATCATCCATTTACATATCTTGACACTGCTTTCGAGAATACTTATTTCTTACAGGCAAGTGTCACATTGTATATAAAAGCTGGTTAATTGTGTGCTAATCTTCTGTATTATCTCCAGCTCTCTGATGTAGTGTTCTATCAGTAGTTAATATTAATTTTACTTATTTCAAATGAATGTAATACTTCATAAAAATTCTACTTCTTTTATAATTTCTACCATCTTACATTTGCAATTGCACATTCAGCTGTTAATTAAAATTATACATGCAAATTGTAAAATGTTTAATGCTTTACTACTTTAAACCTTAAAGCCTTTGTGAAATATTTCCATTTTAACCATTTTCTACGAGAAAAGTTACATTACTGGGTAGTGTGTTTGTTTTCTTTTTTTTTTTTTTTTTTTTTTTTTTTTCCATCGAGTTCAATAGTTTCATTGATCTACTGTTTCTTACAAAAATCTGCCATGCTTTGTGAACTTCACTTTCTAATCTCATACAGCAACCCTTCCTTTATGTTGTTCCTGCTCTCCCTGGTCCCAGAACAGTAGGGTTGCCTTGACAAATCTATTCAAAAGCCATTCCTCGCCCTTTATTGGTGGGGACTGAAGCCTTTGAAATTCTCTCCTCACTGCAACACAGCTGACATCTTCTTCCAGACAGAATGAATTAAGGAAATACAATAAGACACTTGATCTACCAGTCAAGGATCTTTCCACAGTGAGGACGGACTCCATGGTGCACAACTAGGGCAGCAAGCATCTACAGATACACAATACATGCTTGTTTACCAGAATAGCAATCGTCCATTTTTACAATCATGATTGATGGGATGATTTTTTAGAAATCTGTCTGAAAATTCATTGGGTCTTTCCAAAAAAGTTGTGTGGGCTTTTTTTTTTTTTTTTTTTTTTTCCTTCCCTTCCCTCCCTTAATGAAGTTAATCAGGTTTTCAGAAAGGGAAAACTCAGATTTGAGGCCATGAAGATCTCATAGTTCAGCTGGCAATCCTGTTAAAAATGTAGTTGCTTTATAATTAAATCTTCAGTATATACTCTCTAGTTTCAGTATATTTTACTGAAATCATTTTCCTTAATGCTTTAATTCTTAGACACCTCTGAATAGATAGCATTTGGAGCAAAACATTTTAAAAATTCATGGTAAATTCATCCTGCCCAAAGGTTCAGGAATGAAAGGTAAATGTAAATGCTTCCTGAATATAATTCCCCAAAGATGACTCTTTGCATTTTTAAATGTTCATGCCCAGCTCATCTCAGGTATATTTCCAATAATTTGAAATTTGATCTCTTTAATGGCTTTCATACAGCTATTATCTGTTGTCATTTCAGAACCATTCTTTCAGCAGCGTGCTCCCTGAAAAATTCCCATTTCTTAATGTTGTCAAGCAGGCAGGCCCAGGGTTTTTATCAATTCCCTTTTAGCAACTACAGAAAGGAAAACTTTCAAATGTGCAGTGGGCAACCCAGGCACTGGTTGGTCCAAGCTCCTGCCCAAGTGCACTGCCCTCAAAGTAGCACTTAAAAGACATTAAAAATCTCCTATATTATGGTCTTACTCCTTTTACATATTTAAAATTAAGCTTTGACAGTGCATTTCCAGTTAGTGTGAATAAACTGGTGTGGTTTTACCTTCCAGTCCTTGCCTGGGCTGGCTTTGTAAATGAGTTTTTGGGTATTTTGACGTGACCATTGTCCTTACTTCCACAGCCTGTGTTTCTTTTTGATCTCCAGTTTTTGTCTGACCCAACAATTGCCTTCTCCCTCTTTCAGAACTGCTGCAACTGGGTGTCCAGCTCTGAGCCCCTGGACACCTCAGTGGAGTCCATGCTGCCAGATTGTCCCCGTGTCTCTGCAGGTACGTGGGCTGGATACGTGTTTGTGCCCAGGCACAGCTTTATTTTTAAATTATTTTGGTTCTAGGTGCGTTTTAACCCCAAGATGTCTCTGAAAGCACGTGGGCTTTCAGTGTTACCCAGTGTTATACAGCCCGCTACTAATTATTTCTTCTTGCTTTGTGTGGGATTTTAGTTCTCTTGTCTACTCTGTGTTTTTTCTAGTCTGCTCTTAGGCTTTAAGGAGTGGGTGACATAGGTAAGAGACAAGGAAAAATAACAGCAATGCTGAAAACTGGGAAATGTGTCACAGATACTTGGGTTAATGTCTAACTTGATGTAGAGGAGAAGGTTTTAAAGAAGCATGCTAATGAAAGGCACAGTTAAGTGAAATAAGACACTTTCCTGAATCCTGATCCAACAAAAGTCAGGTTTACGTAGCAAATCACTTACAGTGTACAGGAATCTTTATGTGAAATTTCTGTTATTTCAGGAATATTCAGCTACACTCTTTCATTAATGAGTCATGAGTCATAAACCATGAGGAGCACATGAAATCGTAGACAGAGACTTTTGTTAATGTGTAATAATTCCAGAAAGTAGACTTAGTTGTCACTGTAACAAGAAAACCTCAAATCTCTGTAGGAAAGTAATCTAAAATACATAAAGCTGTTACTGAACTTTGGTGTTTGATTATGAGATTTCCTAAAAGCCATAGGTAGTGCATTTCTGTAGAATATAAAATCAGGTTCAAAGGAAGACACAGCCTATACAATGTTAATTTAAAAGCTGGAACAGTGTTTGACCTTGTTCTGTGAGATGCAGTTGTTCGTTTGACAAGTCAAGAGATTCATATCTGCCTGGATTTTTGAGGCTGTTAATAAGTCCTAACCTTGCAGATGAAATTTGGTTGACTGCAGGATGTTTTTAAGGCTTGGAAAATTTGCCAGTACTTTGTTTGAGAGCTCACAACAACCAGACACCTGTAGTCTCAGACATTTCTGCTGTGGGCTGAGATCTAACCATGCTGATCATCATCTCTGCAAAGACAAAGTGCAACAGAACTGGCATTGCTCCTTAGTGCTGAGGGAGATGAAATATTACTAACATTTTCATAGATTTTCATTTGTTTACCAACTTCCTGCTCCTTCAGGGGGGAGTGCTGCAGTTTAAAAAGAAAAATATTGTTCAGCAGTAGAATTATTTAAAACAGGATTAACTTTCAGTCTCTGACATCTGTGTTGCTACTGTGCAAGAGTGCATGTTTTATAGAGGTCATTTTAGTCAGGAAAAAGGGGGCTTGGGTAGCAGCCTGTCAGTATTTACAACATACTTGCCAGTGCTGAAAATCCTCCATCTGAGCTTCTCTTCCCTTACTTTGTATTCATCCTATGTAAATAATGCAAATTGTATTCTATAAAAGAAAACCAAAGTGTTATTAAAAAAAAAAAAAAAAAAAAAAAAAGAAAAAAAAAGAAAAAAAAAAGGAAAAAAAGAAACTGAACAGACTGATGTTTTAATAGGGGTGTGAATGAGTCTTAATTTCATATTTCTGCTGGGGATGGGTCGTAGTGGGCACAACGTTTATACTCCACTTAATGAACTCCCATCTACACAGAAGAATAAACTTAATGGGGGTAGTATTTCAGCCAGAAAAAGTTGTTAAAGTTGGGTATTTGTGTTAAATGCATACATACAATGCCACTAGATTGCTGATTTTATAGAAGTCCTTGTCAGAGATTTTGGACAATGATTTAAAGGGAAGCTAATTATTCCCAGCTTGGTTCTTTATGAAATAAAGGAAGTTTAAAATAGTACAGCTACTAATAGTGACTACTACTGAATTGTCAGTTCACTCATATGTTTTTGCTTATGCTTCTTGTGTACATGTCCTTATGTGGACAACTGCAAGACATTTGCAGAGGGACAAATGAATAATTCCTACACTGTGTTTATACAAGCAGTGACACAATCCTGCATCAGGGTAATCTGTAATATATTTATGAAATGCTGCTGGAGGTAGGAGCATTAGTATTTTATATGTGAGAGGGTTTAATTCACTTGTTTCCTGGGAACTGCAGTACTGGAATAGCCCACACTCAAATACTGGCAGCATTGCCCTTGGTATTTCAGTGAATGACAGGGAGAGCAATCAGAGGAAGGAGAAGAGATTTGGTGGGGTTTGTTTGCTTGTTGTTTTGGTTTTTTTTAGTAAGGCTTTTTCAGAGGAAGATTCGCTTCTCTTTTCTGCTTGGAACTCCCATCTTTCATCTGTGTTTGCAGTGAGAAGTTAGGAATAACTGCATCTCTGTCACATCTCCTTTGGGTTTGATAGGAGGTGGTTTGATAGGAGGTGGTTGAGGGATTTACAGGCAGCTCCAGTGTGTTTGTGAGCAGTGCCTGCTGTAGGGCATGTCACAGTCTCTGGCTTGCATTTCCCTTTAAAAAAATCACTAGAGAGAAATAAATGGCCATCAAACTGGAAAAACAACTTGCACTTCCAGGTAGAGTTGTTCAAGCTTTTGATTAGAGCATTGTTAAGTAATTAAAATGTTTGCCATAACTCATTCACGTCTTGCTCAGCTACAGAAAGGAGCAAATGCACTTTAATAATTAACCATAGTGGGTGTGAGAATAGCAACACCACCACAGAGAAAGCAAGCCATAATAAATCCATTTTCTTTCCACGTGGCAAGAGGTCCCACCTTCCCTCCACATCTCCAGGGTTTGGTTGCGTGCCAGCATCATGGTTTAATGTCTTCCTTCTACCAAAGGGATTGTCCTTTGAAATTTCCCACTCAACACACAGTTGTCCTGTGTGGTATGTGGAATCCTAAAAATTCTGCTTTCAGAAACCTGTCTCCTAACTCAAGTGTCTCCCATCAGACCTGGGGTTCCTCTTGAGGCCATCTGTCCAACACTACCCATCCTGTTACCCTTCCTGTGCTTACCCAACAGGAACAAGGTGTTCTTCCTCAGTAGAGTCCCCCACTCTTCCTCTGCCATTTATCCTTTACCAGGCAGGGCTGTCCAGCATCATTCCCAGTTTTGGAGCTTTACACAGCTGATATCCTCAGCTGTGGCACTGTCACCTTGTTGGCCTGGAGGAGTCCTGTGCCAGTCTCCAGCCTTCTGGCTGTGTTAAAAACACTTTTTCCTACCCTCTTCACTTCCATCCCTCCTGCAGGACCTCTGGTAGACCTGAGGTCATCTTCTGCCTCAGTCTTGATCCACCTTCCTAATGGAGTCAAACCACAAGCCCTTTCTTCTGTCTCAGAGGAGATGGATCCATTTCTTGTTTAAGACATAAGCAAAGGCAGCAAAGGAGAAAGGTGAAGACCTGAAAAGCAGTCTGTATTTTAAAGGTCATCACTTAAAGTGGAGTAGGGCTTGAAGTCTTACTGGTTAGGAGACTGGAGGTCAACTGTGGTAAATTTTGTCAGGTAAACTTGGCCTTTATTTTCCTGAATATTTTGGAGTGCCTCATGTGAACCACCTTAGTGTATGGATAAGAGACTTTCCTTAGCTCGTGTGTTCCTGCCACTGAAAAGCTTTTTATTCAGGAGAGAAGATCACACTTTGGAATATTTTGCCAAAGCAGATATGCACCAACACTGATTTACATAATCAAATAAAAAGAAGTCATCATAACATTAATAAAAATGAATTGTCTAGTCAAATCCTTTTCAAGCCTTTCTAGTTGACCCCTAAAATCACTACTTGTTCTTTTAACAGTTGCAACCACTGTAGTTAAAACATTGTAAAATAAGGAAATTGTAACAGCAAAAGACAAACAAGATGACACAATGGAATGAAAAGTTGACAGTAATCAAGAAAAGCTCTATTCAAGGAAGAGCCTGGGCTTGAATATGTATCTCAGTAATAAGGAAAAATGTGCAAGAATTAATTCATGTAGCTGAATAAAGTGGTATCAGGTTGGCAGAAGAAAAACACACTCTTAATTTCATGGCAGAGGTATGGCCTGTGCTGGTGGTGCTCTGAGCAGAGTCTCTACATTGTATTTTCTGGTACCAGACACCAAGCTTGACTCTGTATGATATAAAAAAAAAAGTAATTTCATTTAGGTAAGCCAAGGACAACTTTTTTTTTTTTTTTTTTTTTTTTTTTTTTTTTTTTTTTTTTAATTTGAATTCAGAAAAGATAATTAGTAATATTCCTAGCAAAGTGCTCCAGGTGTTTGCCTTTTTTACAGATAAATAAACAGAAGGGAAAAAAATAGCTTCACAGAATGACTGAAGTGTGAAAGGACCTCTGAAGGTCATTTGGTCCAACTCCTGCTCAAGCAGGGCCACCTGGAAGCAGTTGTCCAGGACTACATCCAGTGTTCCATAAGCTCTCTGGAATGTCAGTAAAGAAACAGTGGTCGTGTAAATTAATATTCATATAAGTTTGTGGGGTTTTTATTGGTATACTTGCCCTAATTTCCAGCAGTCATGCCATAACCATGTGCTGTGCTGGTGTTTAAGTCTGTACAACAGTGAGTATGGAATGGAGTCAGTGGTAGTTGTCCAAAGCTGGGTAAGACCATAAACATCTCATCCCCAAAAGGAGGTCTTTCATGTTCCCCAGAGGTTCAGAAAGGAGTTATTTTCCTTTTTTGCCTTTTCAAATCCTTTTAACTGGGAGAGGGGGAGCTGGTGTTTTTTTCTGATACAGCTTGTCCCACCAAGGAGCAGGGTTGTCATCCATCGAGCCTCCTGGTAAGAACACAGCCAAAAGCATCCCTGTGTTAAACACACACTATGTACTTTAAGCCTTGGTGGTTTTAGAGATTTTTTTCTGTATGCACATAAGAGACTTGCAGTTCAAAACAAATGAAAGATGAGCTTCTGCAGAGCTCACTGAAAAATGGGGAAAAGCTTGTTACCTGCTGTTTTTGAGTCCTTGGCATATCTTGATTTAATATCAAGACAAGAATATGGTACTAAACAGTCCCCTTGAGACTGCTGCTTTGTGCTAAGTAATAGAATAGCATCAGTAATCCTTCCATGGGGCTACAGTAAATTTAAGTAAAGTTATTCTGGACTGTTAGATCTGCTTGAAAGCACTGATCCGAGAAGGTGAGTGCACAGCAAGCCATTCCCTGGAAGAGCAGGCACGCAGCCCTCTGGTTAGATAAATCCCCTGTTGGTGCCAGCGAAACCAAGATTCTACCTCTCAGATCAGAGAGGTGATGGGTTGATTTGGGGTTTTGGGGTTGTTTTTGGTTTGTTTTTTTCTTTGTGTTGTCTTCGCCTTACCTGGTGCCTCCTGCCCGCTGCTCCGAGCCTCGAGTATTTGCAGCAAGAAAAAAAAAAAACCTCCTCTGGCTGCAGATGCCACCCCATGCTGAGCAAGATCCTGGGGTTCAAACAGGAGGATCTCCAGTGAGGTTAAATGGGCTCTGCAGCACTGCAGGGTCTGTGTGCAGAGGTAATTGCATGAGCGAGGCTTGTGACAGCCGTAGGGAAGGAGCAACTTTCTCCTCCCTGCTCCTTTGCCCTCGTCTTTATTTGCACCCCACTATGCTGCCACTCTTGCACATTTCTGTGTCTTGCTCATAGCAAATGAGGCAGAAACAACTATAAACTGTGTTAAGCACTGAGACAGTACCTGCATCATCATCCCCTAGAAGCTTTTAGCCCCGTTAGCCAATTTGTCCTCTTTATTCACTATTTTGAAGAGCACTCTGGTCTGTTTCCAGATGTTTATTTATATAAATATGTATATAAACAACATATATTAATAAATGTTATATAGATATGTGTATATTTATTTTTATAAATATAATTTAAAATATTTATATTTTTATATTTACTTTGTGACCAGGGGTAGTTGTCCAATAACTCCATATGTACAATGCAAGAAATAAGTATAAAGCCACGCGCGCGCTCCACAATAAGGCAAGATTAGGCATTTTACACTTTTTTTTTCTTTTTTTTTTTTCTTTTTTTTGCTAACAATGTTATTTCTACATTCACTGGTCATTCATGGAGATTAAGATTACAGTAATCAGTGTTTACTGTAAACCTCTTTGCATTTTATGCCTCCTTGTGTGTGTGTGTGTGTGTGTGCGTGTGTAGTCCTGTCAATGAAAGCTTTTTACTTTGGGGAGAAGATTAAACACTGCAGCGTTTTGTCAAGGTGTCAGGCTCCTGCAGCTAGCTGCATATTAATTTTGTTTTAAGGTGTTCCTACCATTAGTAGCACAAAGGGAGGCATGAAGGAGTCTGCAGTGGGGAGGCTGCTGCGTAGCCCCCATGTCAGCATCCTGCAAGCCCCAGCACTTCCATTTCTGCTGCTCCACGTTGGTCCTTCAGGGACTGGAAATTATTAAGAAAACTTTGAAGCATCAGCCTGTCTTAGCCAGAGCTCTAGCAGTTGCTGCAGCAAGTCTGACTTTAACTAATGTCTTCTTAGCACAGAGGTAAGTAGCTTTTTCCCTGCTCTGGATTCTTCAAAGGCGCGCTCTGCTTTTAGTCTCCTGCTCAGCCTCAGGTGTTGCAGGCAGCTTTTCTTCTCACGTGTCATACTTGGCTGGATGTGAGCTCCTCTGTTGTGTGTCTCAAGGAGCTTACTTTCACTGTGCTTGGGAAAGGACAAAATCTATAAAGACCTGTTGAACGATATTGCAGGGTCTGTTCCAGAGTGCTGCAGCCTGAACCACGAATACGAAAATGTGGATTTGAAGGTGTTGACTTAAATATCCAGATGTTGCTGCAGCCAGAAAGAATTTCAGTTTTATTATGCATTTTTATAACTTTTTATGTGGCCAACTAGATGTTCAACATACCACCAGGACTATTATTTTTTAGGACAAAGCACTCATATTCATATGTATGACACTGTTTTGTACTGTTCTGCAAAATAATTACATGCGTTTGAGGCAGTACTTATACTAGATAAACTGCTTAATAAAAAATTATTCTTGTACTCATACATACTTATTTATCATTGCAGGTTTTTTTTTAGTACAGTGAACTACTGAGTGATGTATGGTTGCCTCAGAATCCCTGAGGCTGTCTTTAAGTGAAGTAATAATGAGTAATATAAATTATTACAGCCAGATATTTCCTGTAGAGTGTTTGACAACATTTAGGCTTCTGTGACCACTGCTTCCAATACTACCTAATGGTATCTTATTATTTCTTTGTATACATCTGAATCTGGCTATATGTTGGCTGAAGTGCTGCTATAATGTGAAATTACTCTTGAGTTCAGGGTCTTGAACAGTGCTTGTGCTTCCTCTTGGCACATGCAGATGCAGCCAGATTTGGTGTTGCTTAGCCAACCCTCCACACAGCCATGTTCTTGAAATGCTTGTGATGTGGTTGCTTGCAAGGAAAATTGGCAGTTCCACCAATAATTAATACATTTGTGTTTTGAAAAGTCAGGTGCAACTTTACTGCAGGCATCCAAATGACACTTTAAGGACCCTCTGATGAGTATGGTGAAGTTATTGCTAAAAAGCCAGCCTAGCATTAGTTTGATCCACACCAGTTTTGTCTGATGAAGGGCACATACTAGAACTAGTGATGCTTTATCTTCTAACCTCATGAAGAGCCTTCAAAAGAGTGGGGTCTGGAGCAGAAGTCTGCCCAGGATCATCTGAGGGCCCTGTGGGTGTTGATCCTGGAGCAGAGGAGTGTTACTCATGGCTTCTCTGTGCTCTTTGAATTATTAAAAAGTTCTACTGAACATTGGTTTCAGTTTTCCCCATAAACTTTTCCCAAGGAAAGGAGGCTGAGAGGAGACCTTGTGGCTCTCTGCAACCCCCTGAGAGGAGGTTGGAGCCAGGGGGGGTCGGGCTCTGCTCCCAAGGAACAAGGGATGGGACAAGAGGAACTTTTGGCCTCAAGTTGTGCCAGGGGAGGTTTAGATTAAATCCCCTGAAGGGATTTGAAAGCCCTGGAGATGTGGTGCTGAAGGACATGGTTTAGTGGTGGCCTTGGCAGTGCTGAGGTAACTCAGTGATCTCAGAGGACTTTCCCAACCACAACTATACCGTAAATCTGTAATTCTGCAAGGGTGGGACTCAGATTTTTCCTCCAGTGCATGTCAGAAGATGCCCAGCAACAATAGGTATTTCTCCATCTCCTGCTGGGTTTTTTTGTGCAGGTATTTTTTTCCTCACGTGGTGGCACATCACTTTTTCACACCCAGTGCCTTCCCATCCTCTCAACAGCACCTTGCTCCTTACTGCTAAACTGGAGGTTAAAAGTGTGGGTGGAAGACAAGGCCATAGGTGGAGGACAAGGCCACAGTTCTCTTATTTCATCTCCTCTACAATAACTACAGGCTCCAGTTCAGCAATAGTGAAACTCTTTCCACAGGGCTCAGTAAGTTTCCATGAAGGACTTTGTGGGATTGAGCTTGAATGAGTTGAGTCTTTGTCTTGAGTCTTTGTAGTCCAAGTTGCATCCACATTACTGTCAGCAATTTTTAAAAGTACTTTCTGTGTTTCATCTTCAGTAGCTCCGTGGAACATCCATGGAGATGGGATGTGGTACATCAGTGAAATGGTAGAAGTTGTGTTTCTGCTAGAGCTCAGAATCTGAAAGGAGGAATTCCCCGAGAGTTGCAATCCAAAATTAAATACCTAAATGTTTATTTGCACTGACTTAGCATTAGCTTACATTTTCTGTTGGAATTCAAGTTTGGATTTTTAAGAATTTTTCAAAAGGTTCATTCTAAGTTGAAAGGTTTTTATTTGTTTAGTTTTCTAGGTTTGTTTTTTTTTATGGGTTTTTTTGTTGGTTGGTTGGTTTTTTTGATTCTTTTTTTTCATAAATAGGTATAATTTAAGCCAGGGAGGGCGTTTGGATCGCTTCCTCTCCACTTTTATATATTGGTCTTTAACTTCTGGCCAGATGTTGTTATGCTGAAATTGCTAACTTGCATTGGGCTGAAATGTGTCTTCCAGAAAATGTTTCAGCTTTGGCTGGAAGGATTCAGGAGCTGGGGAATCCATTGCTTCCTTCCCTTTGTAATTTTTCAACCATTTCAACCATTAAGAGGGGTGGCTCATTTCTGGTTTGGCTTTGTCTGGTTTCAGGTTCCAGGCATTAGTTCTTGCTGTGCCTTTTTATACTAAGTTAAGGAGCCATTTACTACATTTGCTCTTTCTCCATGTGAATTAGATGCTGGAATCAAGTCAACACTCAATTTTCTTTCGGAAAACAGAATGGATTGAGTTCTTTTAGTCTCACTTCAAGATAATTTCTACAGATTTCAAATTCTTTATGCATCTTTCTGTGGTGTCTGCAGTCTTTCAACATCTTTTCTTTGAAATGGACCTGTGTGCATCCCACTAATGCAGTACACATCCTTCAAATCTTCACTATCTGATTTTCTCCTATTTCATCAGCCAACAGTCACATTTGACCCTTTTATCACCATAATACAGAAAGTCATTTGAAGAGAAACTTTGTCCAGCAATACCCATCTGGAGCTGCTGCTCTTTGTCTTGATTTTTAAATAGTGTGATGAAAGGTTGCAGGTAGTTGTGTTTTGTTTTTTTTTTAAAAAAAAAAAATGTAAGAAGAGTAAACCAACAGATTAACACACCATATAACACACCATAAAAAGGCTGTCATCTCTCTTGTTAATAACCATTCTGTCCACCTTCATGTTCACAGAAGCTTTACCACCAGTGAATTTATATTTACCTCCTGTGTTGCTGAATAGCCTTAGGACACGCCAGCAGTAACATCTCTATTTAATAGTGGTTTCTCCATGATAACTTTATTTACAGGTTACTTAGTCTGCAGCTTCTCAGAAATATTGAATAATATTGATTTTTAACCCGTTTCCACAAGTAAACAAGAATTCTACAGTTGTGCCATTTGTCCCCTCATGAATTTATGGAGCGCTGGTCAATTTCTGCCCAATTTTGAAGTTTTAGTTGTAATTAAGTTTCACCAAGTTTTTTTGATAGTAGTTTAGAGCACAGAAGAAAAAAATGAGGAATGCATCTTCCTAATAAAATTAAAAAAAAAGGAAGACTTTTCAATGTCTCCTCTGAAAGACAAGGGGGAGTAGCCCATGAGCAGAAATAAAGCATGGAAATAAACAGCCAGCAGACAGCAGTCACAGCCAGACACCTCCAGCAGGTAAATGGCTCCATGGGATGACTGTACAGGGTTATTCCAAACAAAGGTTTAATGGGGAACCTGAGAGGATGAAAAAATAGTTTTTTCTAAAAGACTTTCTAAAAATGCATAGGAAATGTTGCATAATTTGTCCTGCTGCTCAGAACATGCTGAAGGAATAAACCAACCGCCTGACAAAAAAAGTCAAATGTACACAATTTGTATGTAAATCCTCATCAGCTAAACATGATAATTCATCAAAAAGTCAAACTGACTTTATTTATTTATGACTTACTTTCCTTGGTGTGAATTAATTACATTCTTGTACCTTAATTCCTCATTATATATATATATACCCCAACATTACAGCACGGGGGGTGGAAGAGGGATTTTTAGCATCTTTTTAGCAGCTTCATCCCCCAGCCCATGACAAGAAGTGTTCTTACATCACTTCCTTGTCTCATTGGGTCTTTCCTGTGTGGTAAGTGGTGTCACATCCTCACTGCACAGTCCTTTACAAACTTCTAGGTTTAGATACCTATGTTTTCCTTGGTGAATTAAACCTCAGGAAGAGATGAGTAAGCAGCAGTTACACCCCCCCAAAAAACAAATCAGCCTCTAGGACAGAGTGCTAAGCACTGAGAATTATTGTAATTCTAAAGCAGATGACTTGTGCTGAAAATTTGAATGATTTTGGGTTGTTGACCCTAAAGAAGAGTGGATTTCCTGGGAGGAAGAGCAAGAGTGGAAGACACATATGTAAAAAGTTGCAATAAAGGAAAAACAAACAAACAAAAAAAAACCCCCAAAACTTATTGTTCATTGTCCACATAACCTAGGAATTTGTGGTAGGAACTAATTGACCTTTATATCCAATTTTCCATTATTTTTTCTTCAGATTTATGTCAGGCTAACTGCTCAAATAGTCTTGTCTAAAATCTTGGGTCAGGACTTTTCCCATCTTCTGTAACTTCTCTGCTGTTTTATTTAAAATGAGCATCAGCAGCCAGTTAGCTGGTTTGTGATTCCTCAATACCAGCTCTGCAGTCCTGCAAATGTAGAAAGATTTAGCCCTGAGAAAATATTGATAAGAAGTGAGGAAGAATGTACCTCATTGAACACTTTGCCATTTCTTTTCCAAGTAGAGAAGAGCAAAATATATTGAACGATTTTGTCCTTTCTTCTGCATTGTTATTTTACAGTTTCACCATCTCCGTTTGAAAACTGACATATATTTGCTATGGATTGCATTCCTAGCTTGTATATAAAACAAAGTTCTTCATTGTGATAAGTTTGCCAGCCACAGATTGTGTTTCCTTAGCTTTAGCTTTCTTTATCATCTTTTTTATTCTGGTAAAAAGCTATTTCCACCTTTTCCTATATTCCTTGACTGATGGCACTTTTTCACTGAACCAGGAGGGCTAGTGCTCTGTCTTGGATCACCTAACAAACTTTTTAAAAATACTTTTCATTTGTTTATGTTTAAATTCCTCCTCTTGACTAAATTTGCTGATCTTTTTCCTGTCTTAAAGAACAGAGCCTTTTTGAAGCCCTTTTTAGTGTGTGTCTTGCTGGCTGTGGCTTCTCTCTGTTCCATCCCACCCAATGTCCCCAGGTCAAGTTCACTGGCCCCAAGCATCCACCCCACTCACAGCCCAGTGATCATCGTTTATTCACTGCCCAAAAGTCATGGGAAGCATCATACCTTTGTATGTTAGAAAAATCATCATTTGTAGCTCATGGGAACTTCTGATGTTTATGTGGGTGACAAATTTCTCCATGCACTGCAAAGATGTGTGCTTAGGGAGGACCTTACCCCATCCTCTGGCTTGCCCAAGTGTTCTGTCACAAACCTCCCCACCAGCATCTTCTGCTGGACTTTTTTTCTTTTCTAGGACACATGGATGGGAGACCCAAGCTCAGACACATCAGATAAGTTGGGATAAGTAATAGTGGTTTCAGAATAGAGCACCATATCCTCACCACTTTCATTCATTTGAGTCACTCTAAGCAGGAAATAAACAGACACTTTAATACTTCAGGCATACAAATTATTTTAACTGCTGTCCTTAATACCACTTATAGCAAATTCCTGCACGTGGCAGTGACTGGACAGCAAACAGAAGCTGGAAAAACTCCTGAGAGTGGCATAGAACTGATTTAAACATTCCTTTTCTTTCCCTTTGCCACATAAATTTAATTTATTTGCAACACATGGAGGTTAAATTTGTATCATATTTGCCTTCTTAGCACCCTGCCCTCGAGTTGCTAATTTAACAGTTTTCTGGCTGCTCCAGCTAGCTCTCAGCCAAGAAGATTAGTTTCCCAACCTGTGAGATAACCAAAAGATGAGAAACATGGAGCTCTGTGATGCCATTTTTAGAGGCCCTTTTCACAGTGTATTTGCACTTTAAACTTTCTCCCATCGAGGAACATGCCTATACTTGGAAGGCCCAATTTTCTGCTGTTATTTTCTGCTTACCAGTGTCAGCAAATAATCTCATCATGCCAGTGTGCAGGGACACCAGGTGACTTGTTTGAAATGGACTGTGGTTGTTACCTATTTATTGAAAGCAAAAGCAATCAGCTGATAATACCTAATATTCAGATGCTCGTTGTTTATACAAATAGTGCTGAGGACAGTCCTGATTTAAGCAGAGATGTTATATTCTTACATTATGACATGAAAACCCTACTCTGAGTGATAATTGTTTGCATGCCTCAATATTATTAATATTTATGCAATCCAATAAATATTTTAATTTAGTGAGCCACATGTATAAGTAGTATTTTTTAACTATCTCCCAACTTTTATGTGAAAGATAAAGCAGCACATCCCCCCCCACATTAATCCTTTAATTTTAGATGGGTTTACAAGTCATGCCTAGAACAACATGGCAGGGAAATAATCCACATGGTTAATAGGTTAGACTGGTTTAGATGATATTTGTTATTGCTGCTGTGAATGCAGAGGTCAGTTTGTAGGAAAATGTCACATACTTGTGAACAAACCCTGTTAAGTGCCCATTCTTACTCTGAAGGACAAGAGTTGTGGTTTTTTAGTAATTTTAATCTTCCTCTCTTGCAAGTATGTAAGTCCTTATGGCTTTGAGATTTTTATGTTAATACATTATTTGAAGTAATACATTATAAAATGTAATGTTGCATAACAGTATATGCATAACAACACACAAATTGTTTTTACTATGCATAAGGAAAACTGGCATATATTTGAAATCTGAAGCCCAGTTTTCCAGTCTCAGGTACTCACATGTGGATCTGTTTGGGTCCCACAGGTGGTTTACACACCTGAAGGAGTTTACACACCTTAGCTCTGACCTTAGCTCTGGCTTTGCCTTGCTAACATATCATGTTTTATTTCCCTTTTGCCTCCAGAAGATGGGTGCTATTACTCCAGAGCTTAAACTATGTACTGGGCTGAGCCTTGAGCTAGAAGGACTTCTCCTTTGTGCTTGAAAGAGAGCATCCCAGCCCTTCCAGAAGTGTTGTGGGTGCTCCAGATGGAGTTTTCTGAGGCAGCCATGGGGAACATAAACATCATCTCAGAACACTCCTGCACTGGGAGCAGGCATCACTTTTCAATTGTAGGGTAGCTGAACTTCAAGGACTCATCATTGCTCTGAGCAGTTAAAATAAAGTGTTTATTTTTTGAGTAATTTCAGGGCAGAGGTCTAGACATCTGGTTATAGTCCATTCAGTGAAATCTGTTCCTTTCTTAAGAGTAAAAAATTTCCCCTAAGGTCTAGCACATATAAGGCAATGGTGCAAGGTCTCCTAATGCAGCACTTTGCTGAAAAATAATAATAATAATAATTCCTGTCAGGGCTGCAAGATGGGATGTGGCTTTTTTTCAAGAGTGCTCTGGGTATTTATGATTTTGAGTTGCCTGCTACTGATCACAGAACTTAGGCTCATACAGTAAGTACAGATTGCAGATTCATCACAGATTATAAAGCTTGCAGAATTCTTTTGGCAGCCTGGGACCTGCTTCAGCTGCCATTCAAGATTCCCACTGTTTTTTGGCAGTGCTTATGTCTCTTAGGTTTAAAACAGACCACTGTTTTAAACTTAATGCTCTATGTGAAATAACGGCAAAAAAAGAATAAAAGTTTTTTTTTTCCTTCTTTTACTACCCATGTATGAAACTTTGTTATCATGCTTTTCCTGATACAATTTACTCTATTATTCTTGAAGCACACATTTTCTGTCCTCCAGGGAAGTGTCACCTTTCCCTAAAGAAAGTTTGGTCACCTTCCTTTCAGGTGGTGGATTAAAATCCCTTCCACTGCAATGAGAATTGAAGTTGGTTGTTTATTCTAGCATTTCTATAGTATTTCTGTATAGTTTCTTCTTTCTAACCACTGCACTGTTACAGAGGTGAAGGTTCTCCTTCCTTCATCCATAATAATAAAGAGTGATTCCTGCTTCTTTTCTTCAAGGAATGGCACTCATTGCCTGCAGGCTGTGGCACAGGCACTCAAGGTGTTGCTGGTCTCCAAATCATCCAGTCCATGCTCATTGATTTATTTTATTTTTTTTTTTACCAATGCTTTGTAAAACGCCACACTTTTTTTTAAAAAAAAGTAGATCATGAGATGGAGTAACCTGGGAGGCAGTCAGGAATGTCTTCCCTCAAGCTAACAGCAGGATTTTTTGTACAGTAAGGAGAGGAGAAGCCAGTGGCAGAAGAAGAAACAAGAAATTGGGTTTTATATTCATTATCTCTTGACAAGTGAAGGGACCCTACAGCCATCCAGGGAAGATGGCACTGAACTGCAGTGGCATTTCCCACCATCCAGACAACAGACTGGACTCACTGAACCAACCCAGCAGGAACATGTTTTAAAAAAAGGAGAGCAATTGGAAATTGTGCATTAATAGATGTATACCCAGGGTGTGGAACACCTGGTGGGTCTGGGGAATGGATGCCAGTGGGGAATCCCTCATTCTGCACAATGTCAGGAGGCACTGGACCTTGGGAAGATCAGTTCCCCCATCTCCCCACAGCCTTGCATCTGTGTTCCAGAGCAGCTCAGGGCACAGCAGAGAAGTGAGGGTCTTTCCTCTTGTTTTGCATGTGGGTCATGAAGCTTATGTTCTATTAAAAATTTAGAAATTCCAGATGAAATAGAAGTGTGAGCATTTGTATCATCTGCTGTCAGATTGTCTCAGTTTGCTTTGTGAGAGCTCTCGTTGGTGCAGGGAAGCCCTGGTTTCTGCTCATTTCTGTCTCCAGTGAAACTGCATTTTTTGTTTGTGTGGTTTTAGCAGTGTATTCACAGCTTGTAGTTTGCACCCACAGGTGAACAATCTTATCTTGGCAACAGAGCTACCAGAAGTTACAGGTGGTTTGATTTGTCATCGTTCAAAGCTTTTATCAACCATATAAAAAAATATGCCTCATATAAATGAGGAAATAGACATTTATTTTGAATAGCTAGTCTTCCCATGTACTGGCTATTTTGTTACACATTTTGTTAATTCCAGCATGATTCTTCTGTGCTGCATCTCTTTTTATAAACTTTTCCCCTGATTTAGTGCCTGACTTTATTTAGTGCTACTGAGTGATTTAATGAAGCTTTACCAGTGATGTTTCATCCACTGGAGAGACTGTGAGAGCTGTCCCAATATGATGCAATATTGTGCTAGCATTAATATGGATATTGATGCAAAATCAATGCAAATAGGCTCCACATCTAATCCCACACTCCCTCACTCAAGTTCACTGGCAGCAACAGCAAGTTACCTCTTTGATTTCAGTGCTGGATATGCAGTATTAATGAGGGGCTGCACTTTACACCCTGAATTTGGCTAATCCTGATGCACTTTGAAACAGTTTTTAGGACTCAGTTTGTTTCAGACCCTGCTTATACAAACCTGAGTCTGAGCTCTGGCTTCTTTAGGTTGTGGCTTCTCCAGCCAAGATTGCACCAGCTTCTTGAAGGCACAGAATGTAGTTGGTTAACACTTGTGTAGGTTGTGCTTCTAAAAGATGGTGCAGGGCACTGCTCCCAGGATGTCCTGAGTGTGCAGAGCAGGATTTGGCCATTTCACATTTCACATGTGCTCCTCCTCTCTACAGCTGCAGAAAAAAAAAGAGAAAAAAAAAAGAAAAAAACAAAAAGAAAGAAAAAAAGAAAAAAAAAGAATAGTGTCTGGCTCCAGCACACTATTAGGCTGTAATTAGTGTAACTAACAAGTAATATGAAAGAGCAGGATAGAGGTCACCACAAGACTTCAAAGGTCTTCACAGGTTAAGGTTGGAGGGCAGTCTATCCCCTTGCTTAATCTGTTGCTGTATCTTCTGAGATTTGTTGAAATCTCCAGTGACCTCTAACCTTGACGTGTTGCTCTCCCATAATTTACCAGCCACATGCCATTTTCTTTATCCCCATCCAGTCAGACGGGCATGGATCTTTGTGATCAGCATCTCCCTCTTCCCTTCTGACAGAGATGTGCCCAGGTAAACAGCTTTTTGATATGGGATAAAGACTTCTGGCTTAAAGCACTTTAGTGATCCTGCCCTGGTAGCTTCAGACTCATCAGAAATGGTTGTTTTACTGTGCTTCAGCATGAGGTTTGTAGATGACATGTAGAGTAGGCTTGGGTTTAAAATCTTAGCTGTCCAGGGGTAGTTTTGTTTATATTTTCAGTAAACAATGGAAGCTTTCGTTGGTTAATTGTGCAACTTAAGGAAAATTTCTAGGTCAGCTAATACTCTTCCATAGTCTTTTGGTATGGGAGATGAATACCCACCAAGGAATCATCATCCTGATGGTTTGGGTTTTTTTTTTCCCCCAGCTCAGCCTCAGCATTGCATCTCTCCCATCAGGCACAGCACACATGGGTGGATTCCAAGAGAATCCATTGAAATGCATTCCCTGCTGCCCATCCCAGAGCAGAGGGAAGGGTTTCCTTCTTTTGACCTCTGTGAGTGCTTTCCCTGGGGAGAGCCATGGCCGTTCCCACAGGGAGAAGATATCCAGCAGAGATGCCCTCTGGCTTCCACCCTTTTGCCTCTCCAGCATCCCACTCTGTGGTCCCTCCTGGGGTCTGAGCCCCACGGATCTGGGTGGGGGGAAACACTCAAAATCAACACACCACAGGAATGTGCAGCAGGCTGCTTGCCCACACCAAAACTGAGCATGGGCATAATTATCTTTTCAACCAATTAAAACACTTTAAAAGAGAGTAGGATCAACCGAGAGGGAGTGCGGGCAGCCCGATATTAGATTTAAAGTTCAACAGAGGAGGGGGGGGGGAAAGAATCATACAAGGATTTCACAGGCAATGACACTTGGATGGTATTTGGGAAATCTTTCTTCTTTCAAGACTATCTTGTGATTAACTATGGGAGTAGCACATCAAAGCTGCACTGACTTCAAAGCTTAGAACCACTTAGGGCTTCCAGCTATTACTAAAACCTACCACTTCACCCTGCCAGCAACTCATCTCAGCTGCCTCTCTAAGTTACACCCATCTACTTCCTGCCTTCTGATTTTGAGGAGAGGGGGGGAATTAAAAAAAAATCCCCACAAAATAATAATAAAAAAAACCATTGTAATTTAAGTATAGCTGTTCACACTGAAGGGATGTTAAAGTCAGGGGGAAAAAAGAGGAAAAAATGCAAGTTGGAGGCACGAAGATGTTGCAGATTTAGTAGGAACTCAGTGGTGCCTTGCACAGTCAGAGTCTCAGCCTAATGAGGCTGTCTGGTTTTGGGGAGGTTGGCTGATTGGGTTTTTCTCCTGTGCAAAAGCCCTGGCAGGTGATGAGCAAGCTGTTTAGGCCATTATTTAGGTCCAGATTTTATCCATAGCACATCAGAAGCAGAGGCACTTTGGGACTCCAGGGTACCCCCATTCCCTTCCCTGTCCCGCTGTGACAATCCACATCCTCTGGTCAGCAGTGGTCACACACCTTAACATTTCCACCATTTATTGCTGCAATATTATTGATCCTTTACATTCATGTGGAACCAGACTTACCCTATTTTAAATTTTGTGAGTAACCAAAACAGCTCACTTGTATTAACCTAGGGCTCTGCTGCACTCTCTGAACTGATATAGGAAATCTAAAATGTACCAAAATCGTAAGTTATTGCAGTATTAATATTGTTCAACACTTAAAATTGTTACATTGTTATTTTCTGATTGGGAGCTTTATGCCTGGGGTTTTTAAAATGGTACATTAATCTCTGAGCAAAATTTGTCTTGCAAATGACATATTAATAGAAGGTTAGAAACAAGTGTGGGTCTTTGAGTGTGTTTTATGTAACAGTTTATATGTTCAGTACAGATCAATGACATGCTCTCTAGAGCTAAATGCCATTAATCCATTTACAGCTTCTCATTGCAATGAAGAGAAATTACCACTGAAAGAGCCAATTGTACTTTAAGGAGAATTTTTCTCCTTGCATGCATAGTCTTGTATTTTAAAAATGCCTGTTCAGGTGTCTAAAGCAAACCATTTTTTTTCTTTTTAATTTTCCTTTTTTTTTTTCCTTTTTTTTTCCTTATATTTTTTTCCTTATATTTTTTTTTTCCTTTTTTTTTTTCCCCCTGTAAAAGGAAGGAGTTTGGCAGCAGTGGGTCCTCTGGCAGCTTGTGGCAGTGGTGGTTGCCACTGGGTGTAAATAAATCAGTTATAGAGCGTAGCACAGTCAGCTGGGGAAAAAAAAGAGGATTGTCTTTTAAAGTTGCTAAAAATGCTTATGGGATCTTACTGTTAAATCTAAAATATGTATAGTTACTCTGGGTTCTGTCTGAAGAGCATGCCTCTGCTTACTGAATGTCTTATGATGCAGTCAAGATCCCTCAGGACCATAGGGGCTGAAGCATCTCCAGAGAAGGGGAAGGAGCTGGGAAAGGGTCTGGAGCAAAAATCTGCCCAGGAGCATCTGATGGAGCTGTGGGTGTTGATCCTGGAGCAGAGGAGGCTGAGGGGAGACCTTGTGGCTCTCTGCAACCCCCTGAGAGGAGGTTGGAGCCAGGGGGGGTTGGGCTCTGCTCCCAAGGAACAAGGGATGGGACAAGAGGAACTTTTGGCACAACTCAAGTGGTGCCAGGGGAGGTTTAGGTTGGAGCTGGGGAAAAATTTCTCACCTGGAAAGGGTTGTCAGGGCCTGGCCCAGGCTGCCCAGGGCAGGGCTGGAGTCCCCATCATCCCTGGAGGGGTTTCAGACCCTGGGGATGTGGGGGTGAGGGACATGGGGTGGGGGTGGCCTGGGCAGGGATGGAGGAAGGGTTGGAGTGGATTATCTTAAAGGTCATTTCTAACCGCAACAATTCTGTTCGATTCTGTTCTATTCTAAAATGTGAGATTAAATGAAATAAATTCTTGTTGCAGTGTCAGGCATGACTCCACCAATGCATTTATGTATTTGACTGCATGATACTTCTTTTTGATTCCTAAAGATTGCGTTTTTCTGGAATAAACTGTACCAACTAGGGACACCACAGTCATTTGAAGTTCACTGAAAGTATAGCAGGACATTGTCTTTCCTGTCCTTATGTTCAACTTGGCATATTGATTTTTCTGCACAGTTTGCAGCATAGCAATGTGAACTCCAGCTATGGCAGGGCAGGATAACCACATGTGAATTTGTTAAGTACTGCTGGATTAGCAGGAATCATTGGGCTGTGCAAGTATGGAGGCTTGACTTCTGTAACTCCTTATTTATGACTTAATCGATTAAAATAGCAAGTTTTGATTTTATTGGCTGTAAGTAAATACACACAAATCATCTGCAGAAGCCGTTGTTTCACATGCTTGCTTGTTCCCATGACATAAAGGCTCTGTAAGTTGGCTGCAGGATGTGCACAGGCAGAGCTGGAGTTGGAGTTAAGGATCAAATATGTGAAGATTCAACAAATGTGGTGAGCTACCAATTTTTTAGATTAGTGCAGAAGATTCAGGATGGCATAGTGCCTTCCTCAACTCGCAGGTTTGCCATCTTTGTGTATTCTTTGCCTTCTTAGAGTTTTGTTCCCCACATGCTCAAAGATACCAAGATTATGGAAGCCATGGGAGCTGCAGCCTGCATTTAAATTTATTTACAGTATAGCTGTGCAGAAAGCATTCTTCTGAGCTGGGGCTGCCTTGCTCCCCTCTCTACATTATTAAACCTCCTTCAACATTCCCATTTTATCATTCACCTTTCTTGGCTTCAAATAACAACGTGGCCACACAGAGAGGGTGAGCCTTGACTCTGCTGAAGGGGTTACCATGGTTCCTTAGGGATGCTGATGCCTTGCCCACCGTGTTTGTGGAGTTTTCTGTTTGCTGTTGGGTTGGAGGAACCCATCCATAGCTGGAGAATCAAAACTGTAAGATGTCCAAGAGAACAGCTAAGGATATTTTGAGTATTTGAGGTCATGGCTGCTCACCTTCTGAAAACTTTTCCACCCTATGCCCCCCCCAAAAAATAAATAAATTTTTTAAAAAATAGATAAATTTTTTTAAAAATAAATAAATAAAAAAAAAATAATAATTAAATTAGGAGGTTGCACTGGGGAAGCAAAGCTGAGCCTACTCCTGAACAATCTTTTCAGTGCAGTCCCTCATGAAAATGATGTGGACGAATGCCCAGCTTATCACTCAGAGTTGACTGGGAACTAATCTGTTCAAAATGTTTGGAATAAGCTAACTGGCTTGCTCATCTAATGAAAAAGGTCAAAAGACAGAAGAAAGTGCCACTGGTTTGTGTTAGGTGACACTGTGCCCTGCTTGTCTAATTTGATTACACAGAGCCACTGAAGCCCCAGGCAAAGCTGATTTTAGCTATAATCAGCTTCTTAACCTTTTGAGAACTAACATAAACACTACCTACCAGTGGTTAATTATGTTGCTCTGTTACATACAACGAAGTGCAAAGGTAAAAGTGTAGAACTGCAGTAACACATGTTGTGACAAGATCACTCCAGGGGATTACAGCCCTCTGCGTTTTATCTGCACTCATTGATTTCTTTCTTAAAAATTAAAAACGGGGCTACAAGCAGGGAGCACTGGTTTATCAGTTTCAGGCAGCATTCCCCTGCCTTGCCTCTGCCTCATCTCAAATTCCTCTGATGTATAGAAAGGGAGACCTACTGTAGGCTGGACTGCTGTGGTCACAGATCTATTAATTTTTAATTATACTGGATTAACTTTGTTCTAATTGTTTACTTGCAATAAACCAAGCACGCTCCCTTCCTCTGTGACAAGCATCTTCCAGAAAGTTTTCTCATCTCCTTTGGCAGATGCACCATGTCCAGATGAGACAGCTGCCTCTAGGTGGGACAGAGGGGATTAATTTTAGGTTTTGCATATCCAGAACCAAAAATCTGTGTCAGTAAAGCTGGCTCTCTGCAGAACCTGCCTATCCATCTTCTACATGTGTTTTGCTTCGTGCCCTTCCAGCAAAGTTGCATTTCCATGAACTTCAAAACTTGCAGGAGACTTCTAAGCCCAGAGGCTTTCAGTGTGTTTCAGATTTTCCTGACCCATGTGGTGTTTGTGTAAGGAAGCCTTGTTCTGCTCATCTCACATACTTGCTGTTCTTATGTAGTTGCTTCTTGGAGGCACCAAGTTTCCTCTTCCTGGATTTCCCACTCTGCAAACAGTGCATTTGTTTTCCTCCCTGTTTCCCTCCCCTCTTCCAACTCTTTTTGTTTTATCAGCTGTGCCTCTTAATCAGCCTCATTTCTTCTCCCACAACCTGCTTGGAAAAACACCAGTTTCTCCAGCATCCTTACCATCATTATCACCCATCTTATCAGGAGTGTTGCAGGACCAGCCCATGTGCTCCACAATCTGGGACATCATTTTATGGCTCTCAGGACCTCCCATGCCCTCTGCCCATGTGCTGCCCACCAAATTTCACATGGTGTGACTGCTGATAGCTGAGCAGCAGTGTGGTTATGCCAGAGAAATAGGTAATTCAGGCCTTGTTTTATTAACTAAGATGAATAAAGCCCTAATAACTAGAATTAGGAAAGTAATAACACTGAGGAAATCACTGCTTACACAAAACCAACAATAAATAAGAACAGAACAGTGACACAGACACAAGCACATAACTGGTGTCATGGACAAGGTCAGAATTGGTTTCCTTTTTTTTCCAGGCACTAGCTGTAAGTTTTACCCTATACACATTTGTCCATGGCATGTGCTGAAAGAAAACTGGGCAGGCTTTTGAGTGTCTGGGAGACTCATTTAGATGACTGAGTGAGGTGGTGGGTGGACCCCCAAGGTGTGGACAGGAGCAAGAAATAACATGTAAGGGATTCAGTCTTCCTCCAGGCTCCATGTTTTTCTCCAGGAAAGGGGTCTGCATAAAGAAACTGAGGTTAACTGTGACCCTTTTGGGTTTCTTGCAGACCCTTTGGGGTTTCAGCCTCTGTCTGTAGGGGTCACCCCTTCACGTCCTGCCAGCTCCTGTGCACAGCTGGGTGACTTCTGGCCATGTGGGCAGGGGCTCAGATGGCACAAAGATCACCTCAGCTGTTGGTGGAAAATACATTTTTCTGAGGTTTCATGTGGGTTGCTTATTACCTGTATGGCTGCCCTATCACACTTTCTCCAACCTATTCTAACCACCCTGGTCTCCTTACTTTTGTTTGTAGAAAAAGGGAACAAAACCAACAAACTAATTTCAAGTATTTGCTGTGTATACCATGGCATAAGTTGCATTTCCTGAACTGACAGAAAGCTCCAACTTTAGCAAAACTGGACATCATTATTCTGAAGAATCAGGGCGGTTTTTTCTCTACATCTTTTTCTCCACGAGAAAGCAGTGGGATCAGATTCTCTCTTCTGGTCCAGCTGGGAGGAAAAGGCTGCTGAGGCAGGTCTGCAAAACCCATCAAGCCTCCACATTTAGGACTGGATGTGCTGGTGCCTCCTCCTTTCCTCAACAAATTCCAGCTACAAGGAGGTTTTGTGCAATTTTTTTGCCACATGAGTATCTGCTTTTCTTCAGAATTATTATCTGGGGGCCATTTGGGTTGGGCTCATTGCTTAGGGTAGCACGAGGCAACAGACAGTAATAACACAGAAAAAAATTGGAGCCATGTCTGTGCCCTCTGGATGGAAACTTGGGGGCCTCCCTACTCAGTTGTTAGCTTAGTTCTGGAGCACATGAAGCAGGCACCAGAGCCTTAATGAATTGTTTAACTTCGTGGTTACTCACAGGAGAAATTAGAAGCTTTTTCCCATTTCTGGATATACTCAGGAGTGAGGGAAGGCACAGACCTTGCAGAAGTTGGGGGCCACAAAGCAGAGGAGCTTGTGCAGGGGTGAATTTTATCAGAGGCTGCACAGGGTGGATCCCAGGAGCTGGAGCCAAGCTATAGCTGCTTTCCCCCTTTGCTGGAGGATAAATTGCTGCCTTTTGTAGCAGCAGATAGAGGATAAGTCAACAACTGCACGACTGCAAAAAAAACCAAAATAAAAAAAAACAAAAAACACCCAAAAGCAAACAAACCGAAAAAAAGCCAAACAAAAAAACTGACAAAACTTTTACTGGAATGCTTAAATAAGCCCATTGCTTGGGAAACTATTGGTGAGGCTACAGCTGGGACATGTATATCCTGCTGCTGGGCAGCTCAGCTCATGAAGGAGGAGAAAGAACTGGAGAACCCGCAAAGGAAAGCAAGAAAAGTGATGAGCAGTCTAGAAAAAAATGTGGCCTTTGGCGAAAGGGTGGGGAAAAAAAAAAAAAGAAAAGAAAAGAAAAAAAATCTGAGAAGGCTTAGCCTAAAAAAAGAGGACTGAAAGAAAGAACATGGTGGAAATCATCGGGTTGTGTGAAAGAGTGTGGCAAAGAAGAAAGGAACCGTCTGTTCTCTGTAAATAGTGCAAAAAAAGGGATAAAATTAAATTGCAGCAGCAAGAGGTTGGGCTAGGCACTCAGGGAAAATTCCCACTGTTACAGCTGGAGGATAGTGCCTGCAGGCTCTCCATCAGTAGAGCAGGGGGTTAGGGACAGGTTTAGGGACAGATGTTTGCCAGGTTTGGTGTAGGTTGAGCAGGAGTTGCTGTGGGGCAGGGCATGGAGACATCCTGGACCTTGAAACATCTCATGTCAGCCCTGCTGCTTCATGACTGCCTGAACAGACAGAGAAAAAGTAAAAGCTGAGGGGCTGGAGATCCAGATAAACACACAGGTTCTCAGGTTCATGGGGTTTTAAGCTGGTTTAATGGCTTTGGAAAACATGTTTTTTGTCTTTCGTAAAGACGACATAAGCACTGTACAACACAATCAGACAAAGCTGTTCAAAGTGTAAAAGACAAATGTTTTGGGAATTTTTAATATTTGAAAAAGTAATACGTGGATGGAAGTCTGAGTTTTGATTTCTGGCAGGTGTGTTGGGTGCAAAAAGTGTAAAAGAGAAATGGTTTGAGTATTTTTAATATTTGAAAAAGCAATACGTGGATGGAAGTCTTGAGTTTTGATTTCTGGCAGGTGTGTTGGGTGTAAAAAGTGTAAAAGGGAAATATTTTGGGAATTTTTAATATTTGAAAAAGCAATATGTGGATGGAAGTCTGAGTTTTGATTTCTGGCAGGTGTGTTGGGTGACATTATCTATTGTTTTTGGCAAGATATGGAGGACTGGCAGCTGCTGATAACAGTGTCTTCCCCAATCTGACATAGAATAGCACAAGAAAGGTCTGTTAGGAAGTGTAAACCAGGAAGATTCTATTTCTTGTCACTGTTTTTGACATCCACAATGTCCCCAGTCAGGGAGTAAAACAAATACATCACGTTGCTGAGGTGGTCAGTCACACACTGGGAATAATGAATAAGCCCTTAGCAAAGTGTTTATGAGTAATCCATTTATGAATTCACTGAGTACAGGCATACAGCAGATTGAAATCTGGATTGCTTTGTGAATTTTCTAACCAGAAAGAAAAAATGGGAAAAAAGAAAAAAGGAAGGAAAAAAAAAAAAGGGGGGGGGGGGGGGGGGGAAAAAACCAGAAGTGCATGTAGCTGATGTACTTTATAATAAATAAGCAACCCAGAACTTCTTCTGGCAAGTGGTTTGCAATAATAAGTGAATTTAGTAGAAAAAATTGTGCTGATCAATTTGACCCTGATCTTACATTTTGTAAATTATTTTTTGCTGATAACATTACCACCTTTAGCAGCAACTCTGTGGGCTCTGGCCAGCCTAATTTCCACGCTGTTCTCAGGAAGGGAAGGAGCAAGGTGCTCTTGCATTTGTAACATTTTTCAGGGAATGGGTTGGAATAATGATATGTCTGGGGGGGAAAAAAAATGTACAGACCAGATCAAAGCAGTTTCCTAGGAACCTTTTATTTTTTTTTTATTTTTTTCCCTTTCACGAGGTCAGATCCCCAAAATCCAGGGAGTTTGGACAGTGGGGATGCTTTAGTAAATGTGCAGTGAGAAAACTGCCAGATTGAGGGTTTCATAAGTGCTACTGTCCAAAATCACCAGCCATGCTTGAAAATAGTAATTCTTGACAGAACATGAACTCTCAGTATGTGACTTTTAGCTGCAGGGGGCAGAGCGTATGCTTTAGTGCCAAAAACTTGTTTTGTTTTGTTTTGTTTTGGGTTTTTTTATAGTGTTTGTGTCGTAACCTTTCTTATGCTCTGGTTTTGTAAGTTCTTTTCCTATTTCAGTCTTCGAGGCTTGACATGCAAGCCCAACATAAATAGCTTCCAAAAAAAAAAAGAAAAAAAAAATAATCCTGAAAGCCTGCAAAAAAAATCCTGAAAGCCTGATGCAATGCTCAGTACAGACACAGTGGCATTTTAATTCAATCAGGGAGTGGGTCCTTCTCTTTTATTTTCCTTTTTTTTTTTTTTTTTTAAGATTAAATTAGAGGGGCTTTTTGGCCCTACAGGACTTGTATATAGTTCTTTTGTTAATTCAGAATATGCATCCATCAACCAACCACGTGTGATTTACTGAATCAGTCCAGAAAATTCTGACCACCTGGACTTTTCACCACTCTTGGTGTCATCAGGACATGAGGATTTTTCCCAATGCTTTTTCCCAATGCTTTTTCCCATTGCTTCTGGGCTTTGACCCTTTATTCCTCAACTTGTGCTAAGATGCCTTACCCAGGCATCCCTCTCAGCTCTTTTGCTGAAGCTTCATCAAAATTACGTGGTCACAGTGGTCCTCAGCACACTTCTCTCTGCTTTTTTTGGGATGTCCTGAATAATTTGCCCTGCTAGCAGAGGACAAGCTTCTCCTGCAACGACTTGAGCAAGGCCAGCAGCAGTTTGGGTTGCTTTAAATGTTTTTTTTGGTTTTTTTTGGTTTTTTTTCCCAAGGCCAGATGTCAGTCTGTTACATAGAAGTAGGTAGTTAAAGGCACTGTAGTAAGCCTGAGGTAATAAAACAGAACAATTTAAAGGGCTTAACACCCTGATGGGAAGGCTGTTTGCATGCAGGCAGGCTGAAGATCTGTGCAGAATATTTTAGGGCAAGCCACTGACCTTCTAAGTACTCCTATCTAGATGTCTTTTCATGCTAAGATCAGTGTGGAGGGGGTTCAGACCCACTTGGCACAGCCAAATGGAAGAGTTGGCACTATAGGATCTGGTGGGAAGAAAAGTTTTATTAGAAAGAAAGATCTATTAGAAGTCACACTTGCCGTGTATTGGTAGAGCCATTGCTCAAACCAATGCCTACAAATGCCAGAGACTTTACATTTTTTTTAATTTTCTATATATTGTACCTCACTGTCTCATTAAATAGTGGGTGATGGAATTAGGAATTGATACCAGTATCTGTTGTTTGCACATGGAGATGGTTGGGTCATCTCAAGACATCAGCAGGTGGTCACACCAGTAGTGAAGAAATGAGCCATATACTGTAAATACCAAAATCTAACTGTTTGCTTCTCCATTATGGTTTTCTAGTGAGTCATTGGTGTTCTGTGTTTTATTTTCAGATGCTGCACTGATCAGTTTCTGTCTTGTACTTTCTAATACAGATTTCTTGCCCACCTAGCTGCAAGGGAAAAAAAAAGCTTGAAAATTTTATAGCTAACATCAGCAAGGCTCAGAAAGAAAAACCTTACAATTTTTTTATTTTTTTGTTATTATTTTTTAATCTCCCAGTTTTTAAGTGGTTACCTTGTGAATTTTCAGAAGCTGTTGAAGGCAGAAGTGCCTTGGCCAGAGGCTGAAGTTCAGGCTGATGGTTTGAGGTGCTTGGAGCAGGCAGGAGTTGGAATGCAGATATTCTCCTCTCCCAGGTCTGCCTTGGGTGTCCTGAACTTGGAGAGGGACAACACCACGCATGTCTGCACTGTGAAATGAGGGCAGTCTGCTTCACTGGATAATACAGGATAATAGACTGTTTCATGCAAATAGTAACTCAGTAGCAATTAAATTATGCAGCTAGGCACTGAAGAACAAATCTTACAGGAAAAAAAAAAAAAAAAAAATTGAAAAAAAAAATAAAAATTCTAAATTTGTCTCCGTGTTGTGATAGACGAGATGAATATGCAAATAAATGAATGGTGTGAATATTTTGTGCTCTGTCCCAGGCAACACTTGGAATTAAGAAAGCCTGTCAGGGGCTTGGAGTGTAGTTATGGAGATGCAGAGCTTTTCACCTCGGCAGTCAGCAGAGCCAGGGCTGCTTCTGTCTGGTGTTGGCAAAGTTATGTATGGAATATGAAATTAATGTTGTCTCAGTGGGCAAGTGTCTGAGTCTCAGCTGTGGGTGGATGTGGAGGTGGATTGGTGGCTATTGACCTTCCCCAGCCTCTGCCCATCCCTTTGCCAACCACCAAAGGCTGCAGGGGAGTTGCACAACCTTAAGGTAGAAAAAAAAAAAAAAAGAGAGAGAGAGAAAAAAAAAAAAGAAAAAAAAAAAGAAAAAAAAAGAAAAAAAAAAATTATTTTGTGCTATCATCCTGGTTGTGCTAATTTCTGCTGTTTCTACCTCGGGGGCCAAGGCTCCAGGCAGGACAAGCAGCAGAGAGCAGCAGCAGCTCTGCAAATCCCTGCAGCTGAAACTGGGGTGCCAGAGCCCTGCAGTACCCTGCCCATCCAGGAGCAGGTTTGGGAGCATGTGTAGGTGCATTGTTAGGGTGTGTGAGAGAAAAAAAAAAAACAAAAAACAGCTTGTATTGAGGCTGCCTGTCCTGTGAGTCTTTGCAGAAGGAGGTGCTTTGGTTTCTTGGACTGTAAATTGAGGTTTAGCTGTTTGCAGTGCATGTGTAGAAGAACACTGCAGTGTTATTGGCCCTGTTCACCAGCTGCATCTCTTTGAGGTCCACTGTTCTTAGTTTACTGGTCCTCCTGAGGGTTGTTTTTTTGTTGTTTTGTTTTGTTTTGTTTTGTGGGTTGTTTTTTTTTTAATCTAAAGATGGTTGGAGACACTCCAACCAGTTGGACAGTCTCTAGCCATGGTCATGACCATGGTAAATGCAGAACTCCAGCTCCTTGTCCACAGGAGGGGGTCTCTGAAACCATCTGCCCCTGGTCCAAATCTGCCCCTGGTCCAAAACATTCCCTGTTTGGAAGCAGCTGTGTTTCCTGGTGCCTCCCAAGATCTCAAGGTGCAGAAGCCCTTCCTGCTGTAGGCATTTGACAGCAACCTTGGAGCACTTTCCTTAATGTCACTCATTAGAAGCAGAGGTTAGGGAAGGTCACCTGGATGCACAGCACAGCTGGGGTTTGTCTCTCCAACCAAGCCAGTGGGACTTGGTGAGCTCTGGAATCCTCAGCACAAAGAAGGATGTGGACCTGTCCCTTCAGGAGTCGAGGAGAGGGCCACAAAAATTATTTGAGGGCTGGTGGAGCCAGGCTGAGAGAGCTGGGGTTGTTCATCCTGGAGAAGAGAAGGCTCTGGGGACACCTTATAGCAGTAATTACTGATTTTCAGTACTTAAAGGGGGCCATGAGAAAGATGGGGACCAGCCCGTGAGGAGGGCCTGCAGTGACAGGACAAAAGGTTTTAAGCTGAAAGAAGGGAAGGTTTTTTTGAAAGAAGGGAAGAATTTTTTTGACAATTATGAGAGTGGTGAGACACTGTCACAGGTTGCCCAGTGAGGTGTTAGATGCCCCATCCCTTGAAACAGTCAAGGCCAAGTCAGATGGGGCTCTGAGCAACCTGATGTAATGGAAGATGTCCCTGCTCACTGTAGAGAAGGTGGACTGAGATGAACTTCAGAGGTTCCATCCAACCCAAACCATTCTGTGATTCTGAAATTCTTCTCCAGCCAAAACCATCCTATTATTCCTCAAAAACCATCCTATTATTCCTCTTGCCACAAGCAGCTTCTTGATAACTGTGGTCTGCTGGCTCTGGGTAAGCATCTCAAAGTGGGCAATCAGTGGTAACAATCAGGGTGTAACTGTAGTGGGACAGCAGAACCAGAGACCTGGTGCTCAACAGGGTGCATCTGGGTGGGAGAGGCAGGAGAAGGGCTCCAGGTCTGCAGGTCTGGACCCCAGGGCTTTTCCAGATGGATGTGGGGTTGTTGGTGGCACAGAGCTTTTGGGCATCACACCCCACCAGAAAGCCTCAGCCTGTGGGGTAAGGATTAACCCAGCTCCATGGGTGCAGTGACAAAGGAAAGAGAATTTTTTAAACTGTACGTTGGTGGTGGATGTTTTCTAAGTGCTGCACAGGTACCACCTCTCTCTTGCTTAATTGCATGGTCCAGGCACCTCATTGTGCCTCATCCTTTGGTCATTCCCATTCTGGGTAATTTTTTCCCACAGGCCACATGGGTGAGGTTGGGCTGGGGAGCTGGTGAGTTGGATGTCAGCAGGAAGAAGGTTGTGAGATAAAAATTTTAAAAAAAAAAAAAAAATAGCAGAACAATCCATGTGATGCATCTGTATGGGCTTTTTTATACCTTTCCCTATAGCTGCCTGCCCAGCTGTAATGTAAAAACCATGAAGAAAACCAACCTTCAGTGAGAAAAAAGGTCAGGAGGAAATTGAGTCTGACCATGGAGATCTTAAACTGCTCTAATATTGACCCATGGAAGTGCTGGAAGGGGCCTCAGGGTGGCAGATTCCTCTGGCATCACTGCTGGGTGACAAAAATAGACAATACCCACATAAAGTCACCTGGAGCTGTGTCCTAAACTTTGGACAGGTGCCTCCTGATGACAAATCTCATCCTTTGGAGCTACTGCATCATAGCCTTTAGGAGATAGGTGGGAAATAGGTAGTCTGAAGGTTTCCCTCAATTTCTCTGTGCTTTGCTTCCCCATCCCTAAGGCAGGGATGATGCCACTTCTCTCCTAGTATATTTACTTCTAGTAAATGTGGCCCAGATGGTGGGATGTTCAGACTGGATGGCAACAAAAGTATATGCCAGGACATAAATAACCCAGGACAAAAATAACCAGAGCATAGAATATCTCTTTATTTTAGCCAAGATGTTTCTTTTGGAAGGAGGAACCACATTAGGGCAATGACTTGAGCAAAAATTTTGGCCAGCTGCTGCAAAAACATCAGCTGAAGTTTATTGGATAGTGATAAAAAAGAGCAGAGTGAGATCAAATTCCTGCCACTGCTGGTAGCAGGAACACACAAGATGTGAGGATCCAGAAAGGAAAAAATGATGAAAAAAAATATGCTTGGCCCTGCCCATGCTGGTGTTATACATCTAATGCAGTAGAACTGAAACATCAAAAGTGATGGAAAGTATATTTGAAGATGTGTAACCTGTGGCAGACCTTAATATCTACAAATGAGAAATTGAATAAGTATTTACTACTATGATCATTTACAGCAAACAAGCAAACCATGCGATACCCTTTGAAACAGTAAAATAGAAAAAAATTTAAAAATCTATAATTTTAATCAAAAGTTTGTTTCGGTCATTGGAATTCTGTTATTGCTGCTTACAAACATTGAAGTCAATCAAAACATCAGTAGCTTGCAAGATCAATATTTTTAATATGTTTGCATTGCAGTGCTGCAGATTTTTGGCTAATGGATCTCACCCATATTGATTTCCATGGGAAATGTTAGTCTGATACTGAAATAATTAAAAAAAAAAAAAAAGCCAGGGATTATTGGTTTGGAATTTTGGAGGAGATAGAAGTATAAAAATTGGTTATTGACTGAATTGCTTGGGGTGAATGAACCTTGGGCACTTGCAATAAACTTGTAGCACAGAGTCATTACCAAATACTACCTTAGTCCCTTAAACCTAAAATCAGTCAATAACCTATTATAAAAATGCAAATTGTGGTGAAATAACATAGTGGGTCGTTTTCAAAGCAGCAGGATATTCATAAGCATCTACATGCATATATGGATGGATGTGTTAAACCACCTCTGGGATATGCACAACAGCTGATTTTCAGGTTTATATGAATATATTGAGTTTACACTGATATTAATGCAAAGGTGTTGATCTGAAGTAATTGTTTAAAATAAGTTGGATGCCTCTGTGGCTACTACAATGATGTAAAATGCAGTAAAATATTATGTGCAAATATATTAACAAGTATATTCAGGATTGTCCCAGTTCTGGACAAATGCAGGGTGGTTTGGTTTGGTTTTTTGTTGGTTTTTTTTTTTTTTTCTATTTACTCTGTTTTTTTTCCAAGGAAGGGAAATATTACAAGCAGGGAGTACCCTGAACCTGCACCCAGTGTCCTCACTCCTGTCCCACTGCTGTCCTGCCCTATTTCTTTGCTCCTTATTCATGTCCTTATTTCATATCTATTATTATTATTTTGCTGACCTAGCATAACTCTTCTCTTTTTAAGAGAATGCTCTCCTTATACATAGGAATCATGCTTTTTAGTGATACCTGCTGAAATAAATCAGTTTTCCATTGCAGAATTTACTCTTGTGTCCCCAGCAAGGGACTGGGTGAGTTCAGCACAGGCAGGGTGGAGCATTAATAGCTAGTATACTAATTTTATTTTATTTTTTTCACAGTTAAATGAAACACCTAAGCTAAGACTTTCCTTTTGCTTCCTGCTTTCAAAAAGCTCTGAGCCTGTTTTTCTCTACACTGGGGACCAGCAGCTCAAGTGCTTCTGCTAAAAGTGGGTACTGCAGTATGCAAGATGTTGAGTGAAATATATTTGCACCTGAGCTGCAGAAATATTTAACAAGTATGTACTAACACAGCAATGATAATTCAGTGACAGTGAGGGAAAGAGGGACTGTGTTTGTATTTTGTTACTACAAAGTCATCTGTGGATATTTTCCAACTACAATTTTTGCTTTGTTTCGTTTTTTCCCCTGATTTTCGTTGCTTTGCCTCATACCCGAGAAGGAGTGAAGTGGACTGAGTTTCAGTGGACAGCTTGGGTCAAAATGTAAGGAAATACACTCCGTGTAGAGCTCAGCAGAAACCTGGCAGAGGCAGGACCAGTAATTGGTGCCTGACTGTAACTACAGATGTCTGACAACACGCAGGTTGTCTCCACGGACCAGCACCTTTTGGGAATAACTACTAATGAAGTCTAAAATTTCTCCACAAACTTGTTAATAGGCATCTCGTCGTTGGCAGGGTAGCTCTGTTAGTTACTCTTCAAGTCACATAGTTTCTGAATAATTAACATCCTCCAAATTGCTCAAGATGCTTTTTCAGGGCAGAGAGAACCGTGGGCTCTTGGTGGCAGCCCAGGAGCGCCGGGCACCAACCTGGAACTGCTCAGGAGCATCCCTGGATTGATTTGTAGCATCCCTGGATGGATTTGTACCATCCCTCTTCTTATCTGGCCTTCACTGGGATGGATTTCACCTTTCAGGTGTTTTTTTGCAGTTTTTCTTGTTTTCTAAGTCAATAGCAAACCACTGTTTCAGGATAAAGCTCTTCAGTTCTGCACTTCAGAAGTGCTGATATTTGTTTCTGCTCTGCCATGTTCTAAAAGACCCACTAGAAAGATGAGGAATGTTCCCTAAAAACAAAGAAGTAGGGGAAGATCAAGCCTTCGTTTGTAAAAGTCACTCTTCTCATAGCTGGAAACTTTAAAAGTTAAAGTAACTAACAAAAAAAATATTTACCTTTCTTCTTCATCAGAAGTAGAGGCTAAATATGTGCAGGCAGGTTTAGTGAAAAAGGTACCTGAGACTTCCTCAACTCCTGGTAATTTGAATTTCTTGGTTTTTTTAATGAGGAAAAGAAAAATGTTTTAAAAGGAAGTAAAAATACTAGTGTGTGTATGTGTCCCTGCCTCTTGTTTATGAAGATTTTCTAACCCCTTTCATTTCAAAACAGTGAGGAATTTAGAAGTTTGAGCTTTGGGACATTTTCTGAAAAGGGAGCAAACTAAACCAAGGAGAAAATGAAACGATACTGCATTTTATTTTTTTTTATTTTTTCACAACCTGCATAAAAAAGACCAGTTTTTACGAACTGTAAGAGCTGTATTTAAAACAAACCATGGTACCACAGGAAAGAAAGATTACTAATTGCAGAGGAGTCTTGAAGCAGGATCATAGGTGGGGATGGAAACCAGCAGTGACTTGAGATGATGCAGATTGTAGCAGGACCCTGCAGACACCAAGATGAACATCTTTTTCCCACAAATGATGCCAGCAGGTATTTTTTTTTCTCATGCTTGCTCAGTTTTGCTCTCTGGTCCCCTTGGGGTGGTGACAGCAGCAGGAGAGAGGCAGCCCTGCAAGGTTGTTTGCCATGGAAGACAGTGTTGTGTGCTGACTCTGGCAAGTTCATCATCCCTACAGCAGTGAAGTTATTTTCATAATCCCCCTCTGTGAAGTGAAAGTAATTTGTTGGTTGGTTTGGGTTTTTTTTTAATACTTGTTTGTGGTTTGGGTTTTATATATATATATACTTTTTTTTTTATTATTTTTTTTTTTTTTTTATGCTCTGGTTCCAAAGCACAGTAAATATTTGTTAAGATGATGCTTCAGAGAAAACCACCTGAACTGCTGCACAGGGAGAGTCACCTGTTTTGCTGGGACAAGGTGATAACAAGAGACAAGGGCTGAGCATCAGGGCTGGGGGTCCATAGGTTGGGATTTCACATCCCAGCAAAGCTTTCTGGAGGACCCCCATGTTTTACAAACTTCTGGGAAAAACACAGTCCTGCATCTCCAAGTGGTGGGGTAGCCTGACCAGAGAGCCCTGAGCACAGGTTCACACACTCAGAGCTGAGAATATTACCCTTAAATGAAGAAAATTATCAGTGCTTTAGCTGCATAATTTGCCTTGACTATAGTGGACATGGAGGCACTCACACTGCAAGCAATGCCTTACTCATTTAGGAGATACTTTCTTGGAAGTGTTAAGAATTTATATTTTTTTTTTCCCTTTGTTTTCTGCATTCTGTGACCATATGCAGAACTAGTCATTATCAAGGAGGTTATTTTGGTAACCCCATGGGTCAGTTACCAGTAAAAGCTACAGTGACTTCAGAAACACACACACACAAACAAACAAAAAAAAAAGCCATGTAGAATTCTAGAATTCATAAAATTTGTTTTTATTTTTTTCACTAATAAGCAAAGCTGAATTAATTTTTCCCAGAGCAGAAGCGTGTTCCTCAGCATGGCTTGAAATAAGGTATTTTAAATCTGTACTCTGACTGATGTGATACAGAAAAAAAATTATCTCTACCCAAGAGTTGTCCACATGCACACAAATACTGAAGGGGAACTGGTGTGTCACAGTTATCAGAAAACTTTGCAACTTGTGTTGTTCATCATGGAGAAGCTGCAAAGGTTATTCTTGGAAAGTGACATATATACCTCACCCAGTTTAGGAAAATGGTGTTGTATAATAATGTAAAATAATGTAAATGTAAATAAATGTTGTAAAATAATGTAAATGCATTATTAAGTTCTGCAACAACCTGGTTTGTGCCTTTAAGTAATTAATGGGTTTTGGAAATTCACCAAGGCTCCAGGTCAGGAAAGCAGCACACTGGGCACCGTGGCATCTTACTGGATTTATCACAAATCAGGGATGTGTGGCATCCTGCAGGACTGATGCCTCAGTCATGTACACTGGCTTAATGCATGCTGAAATCTTCCAGGGAATTTAGGCAAAATTTTCAAATTTGTAGGCTTCAATCATGTTTAACTTCCCTATGTGCAAAATATCAGCAGTTCTGAAGGTAATTGCTGATTTCCTGCTGTGTTATATACTGTTGCATTTGTAATCAAGTCCTCCAGACAGGTAGTTGATGTGCACCTGGATAAGATAGTTCTAAAATTGGGAAGCTGTGTCAGGTCAGTGGATATTACTGGTTTTGGTGTAAAACAATACAGAATAAGTGGTAGCTCCATGACACCTCGGCAGTCTTACAGCTGTGCCCAACAGTCAGTCTTCTGCTTTAAGCCAAAAGTGTACAGAAAAAGTATAGGTATGGTAATTAATCAACAGAGTACAACTTTTTTAAACTTTTTTTCTTCAAGCTTTGGGAAGTTACCAGCTCCCTCCCAGAAGGAAGTGGGGAATGGTGTGCACTGATTTTACACAAGTGTGGGGTCACAGGAACACTTCGAGTCTCAGGTGCTGAGCTGCAGCACCATCTCAAACCTCTTTTCCCCACCACCTCAAACCTCTTTTCCCCTCCCCCATTCTTCCTTTCTGTCATCATGGGGGAGAAATTGATTGCAAATGTGTTTTCTTGACCCCCCCCCCCTACTCCATACATGTTACCACCTAACCTTAAGCAATGTTTCTACAGTCGCGCCTGTATTTACAGTAATTATATGCATAATGTAGCATATTATTGTCTGGGCTTCCTGTTTAATCAGTATACAGAGCTTCTTACAAGTGCAGCTGAAAAGGGCAAACAAAATTAAAGCTTTATATACCAAAACAAGTTTGATTTGCTAAGCTCCCAGCATTCCAAAGTACACAGATTTGTTCCACCAAGTTTCGCGATGGCTTGCAGATGGGCAATGATTAATCAGAGAGCTAACTGTGAAGTAGTTTGCAATTAAACTGGAAAGCTCTGAAGCATGCTAATTGAATCAGAAAATTAGAGACACTGAACAGTAATTGGCTATTTCTCATGCAGCAGGTGCCAGGCCACTCATCTGTGGAACAAGGTATTTAAGGCGCATTAGCACTAGTGAAAATACTTCTTGATATGGAACAGTCAGATTTTCTGCTCATTTTCACCATGGATGTCAAAACACACAGCTGTGATGTTGAGTGCCCACAGCCCATGTTGCAAGAATTTGAGCAGGTTTGTCATGAACCATCATGTATGCAAACTCTTCCATCAGGTTGGGGCACCTGAGTAGCTCTCCTAGTCCTTGTAGACCAACAAATCCCTCCCTTTTTTTTTTTTCTTTTTTTTTTCCTTTCATTTTTAAGGAAAACTTAGCACAGTGTTTTTAACAGTAGCACTCCAAGTTGTGTGGTTGATCAGCACATGCCAGTAGCCACCTCCAGGCTCTGGTGGGGAGATGATGCCTGCCCCTGGAAAAGCAATGTATGGACACGGGGTGGTGCTTGCATGAGTTGTCACTACCCCATCCCATTTCTCAGTCTGTGCTGGGAAAAAAAAAAAAAAAAAAGACTTTTCTTTTACTTTTTCCTTTTTTTTTTCTGTGCACTGCTTATGAATGTGGAGATTAGTGGAGTGTGGATTACTGAGGTTCTGCGAATTGCATTAATGAGGCACCATCCCTCTTGCTTCCCTTTTTTTTTTCCTGCAGATTTGAAAAATAAAAATAAAAATTGTTAAGTTTCCAGTTGAATATTAGTTGAGGGCATCAACAGTATAAATCTAATACTGCTGTGAGCTTAGTAGATGCATAAAGCCAATTCATATCATGTCTCAGCATGAGTTTATATCTTCTAATTAGTACCACCATTTTATGGAGAGCACATGCAATGAAAGTTTGTTTGCTGTGCCAAAAGGGACCAGAGCAAATAGAGTAGCTTTGCTGTAGTGGAGTGATGGTGTTGTGTGAGCACAAACAACTGGTAGCCTGAGCAGTAGGTAACCAGAAGAGAGTGGGATTTAATAAGTGAAATGGTGGAGAGGTTTTACAGAGATATAACCATTTTCAAATTAGGCTGGGTGGGGCGTGTGATTTCTTTCTTCTCCACTAATTAGAGCTCAGGTTGCTTATTAGTGAATAAAAAAAAAATTTAAAAAAAAGTATTAAAATACAAATGCACTGCACCATATCACTCTGAGTATCGAGAAGCAGAATATTACAATATTCAGATGCTAATCATATCACTTAGCAGATGACTGCAGAAAGTAGTGTATTTGAACTGAGACATAAATTATAAATTGTAAACAGTGCATAGGGGATATGTTATAACTGTGTCTCATTTAAATTAAGGCAGGGAGTTTTCTCTGAAGCAGATTATGTGCCTTCATTAAGTTTTAAAGTCCCCTCTATAATGTTTTATTAAGATCACTTGGCACAGTCTTTCCCAAACTGGGTGTTAGCAATATGTAGTGGTGGAGGAGGGTGGTTCAGGTGCTCTGCTGCACCCCGGGGGCTCTCACTGCTCTTTGCAGACTCCCAAACCCAGTGCCAGGCACACGTGCACCGTCGACTTTTCCCACCTCACCCACCACCCCTCCTCCCCCCCCCAAAAAAAAAAAAAAAAAAAAAACCCAAAAAAAAACAAACCCCGTGCCTTGGCTTTCTTCACTTGAAAGCAGCTCCAAAAACATTTACATGATCAATGTTTGTTGCTGGAGGGATAAAGTTTGCTCTTCCATGGACAAGTGAGAAGGTATTGATCATTTTATTCTATTTGCTATTTCTAAATTCAATATACCTCTGGAGTCGATAAGCGGGATCGAGAGCATATTCTTTTGTGTGTGTGTGTGCCTGCTTGTAGCTTGTTCTCAAGATCCGAGATACATTTTTGATTAATCACGAATGCTCTGGGGTCAGGGAGAGCAAATGTGTTTGTGGAGTGTCAGCTGATGCTGTCAGATAAATGTCTTAAGCTTAGCCAGGGTTCATGCCCCAGCTTTAGGCTGTGCCAAATGTCTCCCCTTGTTGAGGCAGATAACAGCTACACTGGAGGCGACCGAGCTGTTTGTTCACTGAAAGGGCTGACCTTGCCATATGGGGCTACAGTCAGGTGAAAAAAAAAAAAAAAAAGAAAAAAACCAACCAAACAAAAAAACACACCACCGATGGTTTAATTGAAACTTTAAAAATCTTAACTTTCTGCATTTCGCCCCCTTTCCATCCTCAATGCAAATTGGTTTTTTCGTCCCCCTGACGGCTTCTCCCCACTCAGCTTCTACCTGGCCACCACGGGGTCTCCTTTGGCCACAGCTGCAAGCCTCCTCTGATAACCTCTGTGTCTTCTGAGGAACTTCTGACAAGGTGTTTTTTTTAACAGGGGGCCCAAAGAAGGGGAGAAGCCTTGCCTGCAAAAGTAAACTTTTTTTTTTTTTTTCCCACATTTTGGTTCCTGGACCCTCCCCCCATCATCTCAAGCTGGTGTCCCAGGAGCAGGGGTGTGAGAGGGATGCTGAGCCATGCCTTCCCTCACCCAAGAAGGCTTTTGGCATCACCTCGAGCTCATCCAGAGGGGTTGGTTCCTCTGTGAAAAAAAAAAAAATAATAAAAAATCTGTCAAGCTCAGATAAGGAGCAGCAACACGATTGCTGAGCCAGCGCCTGGAGAGCGGGTTGCACCAAGGCTGGTTTGTAGTGCTGAAGGCAAGAAAAGATGGATCATATGGCAGTGCATGAATAAGTGAAAACTCCCAGGGCTACTCGTGGGCATTTGTTGCAAACCACCTCAAGTTGGTGCTTTTCCTCCCTCCCATCTCTCCCCTCCACCCCCCTGAAAAAAATATGTCTGTTCTTGGCTCCAAAAAAAAATTATGCTCCACTTTTTCTTCTCTCTCAAGAAGTTCATACTGTCATGGGTAAATCATCAGGGCTAATTAGACTCAATAATGCTCCAAAAAAAAAAATTAAAAAAAAAAAAAAAAAAAAAAAAAGATATAACACATCTGTCATGAACTCCCACCAGATCTCTCGGAGATGAGACATTTTTAATATTTTATGCTGAACACAAGATATCTTGAGGAAATCGTTCTATATTCTGTGTACCAAAACAAAACCTTCAGTGTCAAACGAGTAATACTGTCTAAACAGCCCCTTAAATGCTGTTATTTCAGATCTCTTCACTCCTAAAATATGAATTTCATTTTAATAAAATGTACTCTGTATTTAAAAAAAAAAAAAAAGTTGCAGGGAATCATGAAGAAAGTGCAATTTGTGTCTGAAATTTTATTTGGGGCCTGGAGTGCACCCTGATACAGGAAAAGAAATTACTTTTTATACAGTCTTGCAAACAGAGGTTAGTTGTTTTTTTTTTTTCATAGAATCATAGAATTAGCCGGGTTGGAAGGGACCTCAGAGATCATCAAGTCCAACCCTTTTTAACGAGATGTTGTTGGCTGACATCTAGATCAAATTGAATGCAAATATTTTGCACTTTAAACTAATTTTAACTAAACCTCTAGTTGCTTTTGTCCTAAAAATAACTTTGTCTTCCCTTTAAATAGTATTTAACACGGAGGTTTAAATCATGTTCTCCTGCTGTACATTATTAACAGCTAAAAGTTTTTTGGGCTGCATATTTTTCAGTACAGGGGAGAGAAAATGATGCATGTTAGCAAGACACATTTGGACACTTTCGATGGGTAAAAGCTGAGCAAATTCTTATTTCATGTTTATTCTGGGTGGCAGGCCACGTATTAAGAAAAGTTCTTACCTGAGTGATAGGAAAATGCACGTAGCCATATCCCATGGATCCCAATGACATTCCTAGCCTTAGACATGTTCTTTAAGTAGCCTGGTAATCCTTGTTAAAAAGAGGAACACATCCAGCATGGCACATCTGGAAGTATTTCTTACATGATGACCATGTTACTCCTGACATGCAAAAATACATCTTTTCTCCAGCACGGTGTTTTCATCCACCTCTCCTGCAGCTTTTTTCTTCCCCAGGACAACCACCAGTCGTGGCTGCTGCCTTTCTCTGTTTTCATCTCCCCTGTGTCTTGTAAATTTCAGCAGGAATTTGTGCCCCCATGTGAGGAAGGGGCTGAGCACTTTGGTTCAGCAGATGGAGGGAGGGTCTGTGCATGATGCTCAGGAGTGACCCTGAGCAGGTGGCAGCTGCAGTGGTATGGGGACACCTTACAAATTGTGGTGGTCCTTCATGTCAGCTGTGGGGGAAATTATATATAATTACACATATTTGTTGTGTATAATTTTTATTTCAATGTATTTTAATGTATTATTTGCATCCATGGCTTTGTAAGTATGTACACGGCTGCCCTGGGGCAGGATAAAAGCCAGCTGGAAAGTCAGGGTTGAAAAGGTGAATGAAGATATAAAATTATTGACGGAATTAAATCAAAGGAACAACAGAAGTCTTTATCAGCAAATTTATCAGTACAGTTGCACTGAAGGTCTCCTACGAACAGTTTATTGACCTGGGTCCTGCCTCTAGTTACTTCTTCCAGGGGATGCAGAGTTACTTGGGATATTCATACATTCTGCTTTACTGTTTCTTCCTGGTTCCTGTCCTTTTTGCTTTTGGTCTGCAAACTGTCTAGCTGGGCCTGAATTCCTTCAGCATCTGCTGAATTGCACTGTACCCAGGTAAGAGTGGGAGAGATGACTTCAAAATTTAGATGGTTTAGGCAGTCTTCTACCAGAAATTAATTTTTCAGTGTGATATGACCTGTTTGTTCAGTCTCAGAAGGCAGCTCAGAATAAATGAAGGAGATACTTGCTTGGCTACAACTAGACTCTGTGAGAAAGGTTGGCCATCTTCTTGCTACAAAAGGAATTTAATATTGTCAACAAGGGATCTTGGAGAGCAAGCTAAGACATTGCTGTGCTCAAAAGTCACAAATAAGCATCTGTCAAATTGGTCTTGCAGGAGAGGTGTCTGGCTTGATAAGCAGAAATGTGAGGGGCCTCTCTCTTCCCCTGGGGGACCTGGTCTCTCTGAAGCAGTCTCTGCTTTTCTGCAGAAGGAGAAAAGGCAAGGTACAAGTTTTCCTTCAACTAGTGAAGGCAAAGAAAGAACATAAAAAGGATGGCAAGATAAACCCAATGTGGATGAGGAGCAATGAACACCTTGCACTGGTCTTGACCTCTATGGATGTGTATGCCAGGAGAGACAGTCAGTATTTGATATTTCCTGGCTGTGAACACAAAACACCAATCTCCTTTCTGTTCCAGTTCTCCATTTTTGCTGGGGACAAGTTCCCAGTTTCTGCAGGTGCCTGTAAATATGGTTTCCTGACAGAACTATCAAAGGGTGTAAGCCACCAAAACAGATTTTCACCATCAACAGCAACGAGGTGATGGTGGAAATTTGGAGACTATGGTTTTCTAGCAGTTATCAGCTGGCCCTGGTGATATTAAGCAGAGCTCCATAATGCCTGGTCCACCTTGGCAGTGGTACATGCACTGAGTCTGCCCTACCCTTGGTGTGGTTGTAGAATCCCAGGTTTGGGTTTTTAAAGGGACCAGTTTTTAAACACCACACAGTCCCAACCCCCCTGCCATGATCAGGGACCCTTCCCACAGCCCAGGGTGCTCCAAGCCCCATCCCAGGTGTCCATGAAAGCTTCCAGGGATGAGGCAACCATAATTAATGCTCCTCGAATTAATAAGCAAGGAATCATGGAAGGGTTTGGGTTGGAGGGGACCTTAAAGCTCCTCCAGTCCCACCTGGACAATCCAGGGACCCTTCCCCCAGCCCAGGGGGCTCCAAGCCCCATCCAACCTTGGGCACTGCCAGGGATGGGGCAGCCACAGCTTCTGGGGGCACCCTGGGCACCCAGGGTCTCACCACCTTAATTGTGAAATTCCTTTTCCTTCCATCCAAGCCTGAATCTCCCCTCTTTTATTTCAAAATCATCACCCTATCTCTACATGCCCATGAAAAAAGTTTGTTCTCATTGGTCCTCTGAAAACATTTGGTCAACGTGGTGCTTCCCTGAAAACCATTCCAGTGTGTGTCCTGTGGAGCTGTTTTTTTTTCCAGCATGTGATGTGACCTCAGTCATTCAGCTCCCTTTTGCACTAATTCTGCAGTTCATGGCACACCCAGGCCTCCTCTCTCAGCCCAGCATCACTTTCTCCATGAAGAGGTCTTCCTGGACATGGCAAAGAACCACAGGTGACTCACCTGAGCTACAGTGAGAGCAAAGCCAGGTGGATGCAATTTCTGCTTCATGAAAGAGCAAGTTTCACAGCAAGTTTCCCAGTCAGTGTCTGCTTCTAGGACTGATACCACTGATGTTTAGAGTTACTGCTGGAGCCTGGTGTGCAGAGCCAAGGACACTGCTCAGCTCTGAGGAACATTTTGCCCTCCAGAAGGAATAAAGAGGTCCCATCTGCAGCCTCCTTTGGGAAGGAACAGACAAGAGAGATGCCAGAATTGACCAAACAGAGGATTCCATCCCATACACCTCATACTCAGGATAAATTTGAGGGATCACAAGGGTCAAACCTCTTCCTGCTTCCAGCTTCCTGCCCTTCCTGCTTCCCTTTCTTCCCCCATTCCCTGTTTTCCTTCAGTATCGTGGGAGGATTCCATCCCTTCCTCTGCCTGTGCTCCTGATCCGTGCCAGCCCTTATCTGTGTGTTCCTGCCTCCAGCTCCCAACTGCTGCTGACCCCAGGATTCCAGCCTGGACTTTCCCAGGGCTGCCCTGCAGCCTCGGTGGTGACCTGAGAGTTATTGGGGGAGAAAAGGGGAAGGAACGTGGGATCAATTTTCCTGTATATTTGTATATATTTAGTAATTTTTCCTGTTTCTCATTACTGTTTCATTAAAGCTGTGTAGTTCAGTTTCCAGCCCATCAGTCTCTCTCCCTTTTTCTCTCTCCTTTCTTTATCAGGGAGGAGAGACAGATTAATAGAGAGCTTCTCTTACTCAGTTTAATTGCCAAGCCAGGGTTAAACCCTGGCACAGTGACAGCCAACAGGACCATCAGCCAGGTTATTCTGGTTCTTTGCAGGCATTTCAGCAAGGGAGAGGTTTGTTGAAGAACTTGAAAGAAGTTTCTCAAGTAGGTCTGGAGAAGTGTATAGAAAAGTTTGCACGAGTCCCTGGAGGACTGTGTGATGAGCTGACCTGAGCTTGAAAGAAAGGTGGGTTGGTCAGGCAGCAGGCAGGATGGTCATGTAGGTCTGTGTTAGTAAACTAAAGTGCCTGAGAAGGATGCAAAGCACTGGGATGCAGCTGCCTCTGCTTTGATGCTCCTCACAGAGTTGCTGGTGCACCTTTGCCTGTGCCATGGGGTGTTCTCCATCCACTGCTCTGGTCCAGAGGTTTCCCTGGAGCTGTTTCTATGGATGATGCCATCCCCTCGTTTTGGGGCTGGGTGGAGTTGAGGGAGGACAGGCACAGCCCCTTCAGTGCCAGCTGGATGTGGTACCCAGCAGTGTTCTTGGTTGTGTTGAGTTTATCAGCACAGGTGAAGCCCGTGGGGCCAGAAAGTGAAAACAACCTCCTCAAGTTAGCATGATCAAAAGATGGGAGCCAGTGGAGGATGCAAAGAGAAGACTGCATGGCCAAAGCTGTAAAATATGAAAAGGTCTTCACAGTGATCATAGAATCACTATGAAATCACAGAAATTTGATTTCATAGAAATCATGTCATGAAATCGTAGAATTTTCAGGGTTGGAAAGGACCTTAAAGATCACCCAGTTCCAATCATGCCATGGGCAGAGACACCTCCCACCAGCTCAGGTTGCTCAGACCCCCATCCAGCCTGGCCTTAAAAACTTCCAGGGATGGATGGGGATTCCACCACCTCTCTGGGCAACCTGTGCCAGGTTCTCGCCACCCTCATGGTTAAGAACTTCTTCCTAACTTCCAATCTAAATCTCCTCTCCTCTAGTTTGAATCCATTCCCCCATGTCCTGTCCCTCCCTTACATCCTAAAATGTCCCTCCCCAGCTTTCTTGTAGCCCCTTCAGGCACTGGAAGGCCACAATGAGGTCTCCTCAGAGCCTTCTCCTCTCCAGGTTGAATAAATGATGATGTTCAGGGGGAGTTTTTGCAGGGCAGGAGTTTGTTGTTAGGACCAGAGGAAAAGTCCATGGCCATGCTCCAGTGGGGGACTCACCCAGTTTTATTGAACTGGGTGAAGATGGTTTCAGGGATGTTGCATGGGATTTACACAACAACAGCCAAGGTGAGAAAAGTGGCAGTCCCAGAAAATACAGAGAGAGCAGGAGACCTCGTGTCAGTGAAAAAAGTTCATGGTTTATATTGGATTTTTACCTTTGTTTTCAGTGTCCATCACAGATATAACTTTAGCACCATGAACGCAGCTCTTTGAAAGCTGAATTTCATATTATGGTTATGTAAATGTTGCAAGTTGATTAAGTCTTTGTAGTTATGTTTTGGCTCATAGCAACATCTTTATCAGCAGCATAATTCATACTGTAGCAGTTAGTGTGACACTAGAGAGAAGTATCAGTTCATTTCTTGGAGCTAATTGGCTTCACTACATAGTTCAAAAATCATTGGCATCTAGTCAAACCCTGTGCACAGAAAATGCACCACACTAGGAAACTGAGATCTGATATTAGCTGTACTGCTATTAAACTTAAATTAATTTATATCCCCCCTATATCATTTAAAACTGTGTATTGCACTGTAAGTACCAAAACAATCAGATTGAGTAGGTCTGTTTTGTCTATCAGGTGCACAGCTGTCACTCTCACAGAATTATGTTGGAAATGCAAAATTAATTTCTCTAAGCACGTCTTCATTCTCATGTATTTTACAAAGGAAAGACATTCTCACTAATGACTGTCTTTTTGAGGAGGTTAAACAAAAGATAAGCTCAATACAACCCAAATAAGAAGGTGTAATTATAAAGAGTAAGGGTACAAGGAAGGAAAACATTGGGTTTTCATTTATATTTTAGTTTAGAGAGGGCAAAGACATGACATCAGTCACACTAGTCTTGTTTAATTTTTGTTTGTTTGTTTTGTCTTAAGTAGTTGTGCTGTATTATGTGTTTGTTTAGTGCCTGCAGTTATTAAGAGCTGCCTGGAGGATGGATAGTGATGACAGTTTCACCCCCACCTTTCTAATCTGTGCTGGCCCTTCTGAGCAAATGTTAGCACAAGTGGGGACAAGAGAGTGATGGATGGGATGGATGGGGCTAAGGGAATCAGCATCAGTGGTGGGGTGGAAAAAAGGCCCAGGAAAGGAAAATTTGTCTCTCTGAAATACCTCATCAGCTGCAAGAAAGGGCCACTGCCTCAAAAAAGGCTTTGTCTCCAGAAAAGGAGAGGGAAGGAGAGGGAAGGAGAGGGAAGGAGAGGGAAGGAGAGGGAAGGAGAGGGAAGGGAAGGGAAGGAAGAGGAAGGGAAGGGAAGGGAAGGGAAGGGAAGGAAGGAAGGGAAGGGAAGGGAAGGGAAGGGAAGGGAAGGGAAGGGAAGGAAGGGGAAGGGGAAGGGAAGGGGAAGGGGAAGGGGAAGGGGGAAGGGGAAGGGGGAGGGGAGGGGAAAGGGGAAGGGGAAGGGGAAAGGGGAAGGGGAAGGGGAAGGGAAAGGGGAAGGGGAAGGGGAAGGGAAGGGAAGGGAAGGGAAGGGGAGGGAAGGGAAGGGAAGGAAGGAAAGGGAAGGGAAGGGAAGGAAAGGAAAGGAAAGGAAAGGAAAGGAAAGGAAAGGAAAGGAAAGGAAAGGAAAGGAAAGGAAAGGAAAGGAAAGGAAAGGAAAGGAAAGGAAAGGAAAGGAAAGGAAAGGAAAGGAAAGGAAAGGAAAGGAAAGGAAAGGAAAGGAAAGGAAAGGAAAGGAAAGGAAAGGAAAGGAAAGGAAAGGAAAGGAAAGGAAAGGAAAGGAAATTTAACAAATCTAGTGATAAAATGTCTACCTTTGTTTTATAGCAGTGTGGTGTTTGAAATGGCTTAGACTGCAGGAATGCCTCCCACCTCAGCTGGCAGAGCAGTGCTGTACCCTCCTTCACCTCTCTGAACCCTGGGGAAGAGGGTATGAACCAATACAAGTTTCCCTTTGCAGTGAGATATGATCTGTAGGGAAGCATTGTTGTGTCTTTGCAGCTGACTTTTCACACTGTAAAAATTCTTGGCTAATTTTCAGCACGCATAGAGCTCATTTTACCAGTGCTGGCTAATGCACACTCCATATACTCTTGCTGAGCCCACAACACTCCATATACTCTTGCTGAGCCCACAATGATCTATGTACCTTTTCAAAAGGCATCTGCAAGCAAGTGGAAACAAGACCTGAGGCACAGGGAGACTGTCACCTTATTGAAATGTAGGCTGAGTCCCTTACAGATACCCACTCAGGTATCTTGTAGCATCTTCTATCAGGATTGTATCTCCGCTTTGGTTTGTCTGACATTACCTGTTTTGAATAGGACAAAGGCTCACTGCTGCTGCTGTCAGCCCTCTTTTCAAGCTCAATATTCATCTGCTCCTTTGTGGATGACATTTTTTTTATTATTATTATTATTTTATTATCAAGCATCCAGAAGAGCATCTATCTCTCTGCCGACCCTCCGCATCCCTCTCTGGCTGGCGCGATTTCTGGGGAGACAAGCTCAGACCTGGACGTTTCTTTTTCCTCTCTGCAGCAGAAAAAAACAGGGGGACATCTCTGGTGCCTGCTCTGCCGGGAAAGTTGATTCATGTGTAAATTACCAGGTTGCCCTTTATTTGCTGGGTCCATGGAGAGTACACATGCAGATAAAAGGCTCGGTGGGTCAGGGCTGGATACGTGCCGGGTTCCTCCTGTGGCTGCGATGACAAGGGTTGGGGTTGTTGTCAAAGATTATCAGACAGGCTCTGATGTCTTGTTGTTATTTACTCGCAGTGTGGCACATGGAAATAAAACCTGGCAGGTGGGGGAGAGGCTTTTGCAAGCCTTCCAGCCCCGTCACAGCCATGTGGTGCCTTCCACACGTGTGGGGAGTTCGGCACGTCTTGTCTTTATCCTGAAACACTTTGCTTGAAGTACCTGTTAAACCTTGAGTGAGAGCATGCTGTGGCCTTCTGCAGCCCTCTGCAGAAAAAAAAAAAAAAAAAAACAAAAAAAAAAACAGGTATTATCTGAGCACAATCACTCCTGAGATCTTAGATAAAGCAGTGGCAGAGGGAGGGGTCGCACTGTTTTTGCCCTGGATCCCCCTCAGAGTGTGATTTCCCATGCTCATAATTCCCAGCCATGGCACTGAATGTCTCCCCAGCTCCTCCAACACTCCGTGTTGTGTCTCGTTCAATAAGGTGGTTATAATATATTTGTCTACTTTACAACTGTATTTGTATTGGCGTGTAAAGTGTGTGGCAGCTGGGAGCTGTGTGGGGGTGGCAGAAAGTTATTTGAGCTACAAAATCAGTTACCTGTCACTCAGTTGCCTTTCACTGAAACATAATAAGGAATCATTATGGGCCTATTAGCAGTGCTGATGTAAATGCATTTTATGTGCCATTTTCAGATCAACAGTTACCCATACAGAAGTAAAGTTGTTGAGTACAGCCTTCTTTGTTTAAGGAGGCAAATCATAAATCAGGCAGGATATTAAGCTTGTGAAATGTAAATTCAAGACCCAGAGGGTTTGGTCTATCAGGTCAGCTTCAGCTTAGGCATCAGGGGCTATCCTTACCTTCAGGAGGCAAAGTCATATGTGCTAACACATTGCTTTCCATTTTTGTAGCAGTATTATGAATGCTTTTATAAAAGGCTTTTTTGGGGGGGGAGGGGGAAGTGGGGGGAAAGCACCTTTTAAGGGGGGGAAAGCCTTTTAATATATTTAAAAAACATGAAATTAAATGGCTCAGACTGGATTAGGAGAGGGAGGGTATAACTTGTTGCACACAGGTTTTATATCTCCCATGAGAATTCTTTTCTTTTTCATTGTTATTAATGGTACCACAGGTTTTTTTGTGTATAATATTGATGCTATTTAAATCACTTAGAGGCTTTATTTGCCAGAGAGAACCTGTCTAAAATAAGAAAGTTGTTAATGCTAATATTTTGAAATTCACCTCACATCCCTTGTTACTCTTTTAGTTATTTAAATTCCATTTTGAAAATTCCAACAGTTTCAGAATCTAAGTTTCCTCTTGATCTTATTGATGCAGTTTGAAGCAGGAGTCTTCAAAGCCACCCATAAGTGCACTTTTTGTCTCTTTTTTATAGATTAGCAAAGCCCACACCGGGGATAAGAAGAAAATTTGCAGCCTGGTAAAAAAGCCAGTTCTTGGCAGTTTCTTTTTACCTTCTCCTGCACACTTCTGCATCTCATTTTACCAGTCCATCCAAGCACCTCTGGTCCCTGCCACAGGGTTTGGTGATGAAACACAGAAACAGAAGGGTGGTCTAAACTTCCATTTAGCATCTGGGAAAGGAAAGGCTCAAAAATTCAGTTGGTAATACCCAAAATGAGCCACCATGGGGAAAATGGAAGGTTATACCCAGGCAGGAAGTCAGGTGGAGCATTTGGCACCCTGAGATACTGGCTAATGACAGCAGTCAGAGCTACAGCTTGAATGAGTCTTGATTTAATTGCATTGATAAAAGCCACGTTCTTAGCTACAAGCCTACCTGGCTGTATAGGATCCTTAGTTCTAGTGTGATGCAGCCTTATCAGTGTAAAAACACATTTTCTGAAAGGTACGTTGGTAGCCCAGTCTCAGAAGCATGCAGGAGAGTTAGGAGAGGGATGTGGGTTTTTTTTTTTAGTAATATCAACCTGTTTGTATAGTAACAGAAGTGAAATATTTGGCAGTTCTGTATGTATACAAATATGCTTCATGCATGTAAGTATGCAGCATAGTACACAAATATAACATTTACTTAATATAAGCAACAACATTCTGTGGCAATTTTCCTAAGAATATATTTTATACATCTGTGAGGAGATATATGAGATGTAATTACATGACAAATAAAAATATTTGAAGGTAGTGAACAGATTTGTTTATACGCATAGTCACTTACTTACCAGGATAGCTGATCCCAACTGCAGAATTCTTATTTATGTTGTGCCATAAACATGCATTCCTATACGTACAGAACTATACATAGCCACAGGGAGCAAATACCAGTGGTAAAAGCAAATCTTTGCTTCAGAGGACTCTGTCCATGGTGTAGGTGAGTGCCTGTGTATTAAATTATGGCACGGATTGAATGAAGATCGCAGCTCAATTAAACAGTTGTGTGTGGGGTTGTTTTTTTTTGTTTTGGGGGTTTGTTGGGGTTTTTGGGGTTTTTTTTTTGAGTGGGATCCAACATTGTCTTTGTCTTAAAGACAAAAGACAAGTCAGGTGCCTGATGTCAGGTTGCAAATGGGCAGATTTCCAGGTTGGCTCAGTGAACGTGAGTGTGCGTGAGGAACGTACGCGGGCTTGCACGCCTGGGTTGCGTGCCCCAGGCAGTGTGATTTATGACCACAAATGAGTAAATATGCTACAAATTATGTATGCACTTAAACTGCGTGACATTTTAAAAAATTTGCATGCTATTAGCATGACATTTAAAATCCAGTCCCACTGGAGCAGGCCCTGATACCCAGGGGGGGGAGAAGGAAGCGAGGAAGGTCACAGAGCTAAAATGACTTTTGGCAACTATCCCCATGAAAGGGTGGGACCCTCTCGAAGAGGAAAAATGCTTGCACACAATTTTGTGCTTTCCATTATGTGCCATTAATTAACAGCAAACAGCTCCTGAACTGTTTGAGCTGAGTTATTACTGCTGCAGAGCCACATATAATGTTGACGCAAGTGAGACAAAGAAAGAAAGTTCCGTGGTTTATTAGTGCAGGCAACAACAAAACTGATGTAATGTCAACCAAGTCAGGGTAACAGTGGCTCTTATGGCTGTGCATCTCACTGTTTTCTGGATTACTTTGCAAATAATAAATCAAATTCCTCCTCAAGGTGACATGTCTCAGTAATTTCAAATTTGATTAGCTTTATGTGAAGGATGTTGATTACATTTCTACATGAAGGGATCTTTGATAGCTCAGCAGACTGACAACCTTAACACTTATAATGCCCCTTTGTGACAGTGTGGCACACTGAAATGATGTTAAGCTACTTAAATATATAAAACCGTGGGAGATTCTGGTTGGGGTATGGCTCAGCAAGCTTGACTTTGGCCTGTTCCTTCTAAGAGGATCTGGGACACGGAACAACTGTTCAAGAATTTTGCTGGTTTTATTTTTAATGTTGTAAATTGGAAACGAATGAGGCTGAAGGGGAGTATCTGCATCATCCAGAACCATGCCCCATAATTTTGAGCTTCCAGGTGAAGGAGATAAATACCAAAGGATCCAGAGGACATTTTGTCTCCATGGCTGTAGGGTCTTGAACCATGCCACATGTAAAAGAAGGCAAAAAAGCAATGGTTTTAAGCACTGCTACCTGATGTGGAGGATTTCTCTATTGCTGGAGCATCATGAAATTACCAGCTTTGTCATTTCATGGTTAAAACTTGTTACAAATTCAAGGCTCAAACATTCCTCTTAGCAAAAGTGCCAGAGAAGAACAGATGTGTGTTGCCACTTGTGTAATGATTTTATCTTTATTTTCTCTGAAGAGGTTACAGGGAGGACTCTTAAGGACTGAAAATTTGGCGATTTTTAAAATTTAAACTGTTTTCTCAGTATTTCTTTTTTAAAGTATCAAAAGCCAAAAATCTTCTAGTATTCTTTATATTCTGGCTTCAGATTTCTGTACACTCTTATTCACATGTTTTATAGACATGAAGTAAAAACTAGTCTTACATCAGCATGCACACCATGAGCCCTTTAAAAAAACCTCACCACTACCTATTTATTTCCTGAGAAGCCTTCTGTGCCTAATGACATCACTTCAACTTTTTGGGAAGACCAGGAGGGGAAGAATGTGGAAAACCCAAGAACATCAGTAAAGCCCAGTAACTGTTGCTTCACAAACTGATTTGTGTCTTGCACACATTTGTGTGCATAATTTCTAAAGTGGGCTGGATGCTCAGTTTCATGCTTTAGAGACTTAAATGTATAGGATTTTGCTATTTAAGACAGAACAGTTTGTGTGTGTGTTTGCATTCAAGACAAAGGGAATGGAAAAGTTTTTTGTTCTGAAAGTCTGACGAGTAACTGGGGAGTTTTTGGCAAAAAATGGAGTAGTGGCAGATACTGGGCATTGTCCATGGTAGGAGAGAAAGCATTTTGCTTCCCTGGTGTCTCATGAAGTGAAAAGGGTATAGGTAGATGTATGGGGTTAAGTCTTGGCTGGAACAAATCAGGATACTGGTAATGTTACACCAGTTCAGAGCCACTGAGAAGTGGGGTTTTTAGCATCAGCAATTTTTTTTTGTACTGCACAGATCAGAGGTATGGCATCCTGAGCAAGAAATAACCCTGCTGGGTGTGTTCAGCAGCATCCCTGATTGCCAGGGCCAGGAGGTGTGTTGTGGGATAGCACTAGTAAACAGAACAACAAACATGAGTTTGGTAATATTTAAAAAATGCTGGCCATAAAGCATGGATAACAATGTGCAGTGTGTGCTGTGTTATCTGAGGGGTAACATGATGGATGAGCAGTATAATTGTCATAAATATGCTGCTGAACATGGGTGTTTGCACAGGTGATTGCCTTTGTGGGCAGATTAATGCTTTGGTAATTTGCCTGGCTTGCTACATATTTTGTGTGAGAATTAGGTACCAGCTTTTGAAACTGAGCCCTTTATGTCTCAAACTGGGCTCAGCAGATTTTCTGTATTTGAAACTGATCAATTAAATTGTTGTTTGGGGGTAATTGATTCTGTTTTGCTGTGGAGTGGCCTGTGGCTATGTCATCCTTCCTTTTTATCTCATTCAAAGAATACTGTCATGTTAGCACAGAAATGTGTGTGAGCTAACAGCTGAAACAGGGAAAAGAAACAGTGCGTGGCTGTTGCTCCAAAATAGCTGCCTCTTTATACATCATGGACATCATGCACCATACAAAGTAAAAATTCAGATGCATCATCTTTTCCTACAGGGTTTTAACCTCAAAAGTTTCTTTGCTAACTTGGTGAATTCGTGTGATTCTTCATACTGTCTGTTTGGGGTGTTTTTTAATTTGTTCGTTTTTTGCATTTTCACTGTTCTGTTAACCAAACCTTGAAAAAATAAGTAGTTGTTACCTAATGCAAACTTCAGGGATGAGTCTACAGGTGTGTGTGATGTGAGTGTAAAATAATACATTGCTTTTGGTGGCCAGGCATGCTTAGCTCTAACAGTGTACAAAGTGATCAGTGTTCTGATTTATCAACTTTACCCACTGCTTTACACAGGGACAGAGCACTTGCAGCTGATGCCAGAGCAAACAGTGACAAACACCCTGCATTTTGTACCTTTGTGCTTTCCTCGTGTGTTGTGCCCCTCAAGGGCAGTTTGTCCTCTGCTGTCAGTGGCCTCTGGATTTTCAGTGCATCCCCAGACCAAGCTGAGCTGTGGTGTTCATCAGGGCAAGGCACGTTCAGCCCTTCTGCAGGGGGTTTCTCAGCTCCCTGCATCCCTAGGCTGGGTCTCCTCATCCTTCAGGAATTTTTAATGGGCCACTTTATTGAAGAAGTTGGAGGAAACCAGCAGTTATTTTGGCTTGGCAAGAGATTTGTTTTGAATACAGGTGGAGAGACCAGAATAACAGAGTGCTATGAAACAAAGGTCACCTCACTTAAATGCCTACAGAGGGGGTCCCATTGGTGCACATTACATAATTAAGGGATTCACCATCTCTTCAAATTAATGTCAGTCACCATCTCATGAAAGAATTAGATAACAGAAACACAAAGCTTTCAGTTGACTTGTTGTGTACCTGACTCATCTATCTTTTCCAGAACAAATCATTATTTCTGTCTTTCATCATTATTTCTTTCTCTTTCATCATTATCTCTCCTCCTTTAAAGCAATCACAATAACATAATGCAAAAATAACAATTGCCATCAGGTAGTTTAAGAGAAAAATCCAGATCTTAGGGCAATAAATATGACTGAGCCTTAGAGGAAGCTTTGCTCATATTTGGCAGCTAGGAAGTTAGGTGACCTGGAAACTTTGGATGTCAGAAACCACAGGAGCAGAATGTAAGAAACCCACTGGCAGAGACCAAAGAGCCAGCTCAGCTGTGAGTGATTTGTTGGCAAGAAGATCATTGCTGGTGATGAGACTCCTGCCTGCAGATACTCCAAGAAGCCCTTCTCAGAACTTGGGAACTCCATAAAGGTCTTTTCCCTTAATGAGATTAATTCCCTATTATTTTTCTTTAAAAATTGCCATTAGTTTTTGCTTTGAATTGCTGGGTTTTTTTTGGCTTGGGTTTTATCCCAACACTTACTTTCATTCACTACCTATCTAATGGCTAATATACACTTCATAGTCTTGTACTACATGAGTTTCCCATATCCAAGCTGTACTACAGTGCCCTCCATTTACTCACTGTACTGCATTATAAATTATTTCACATTCTGCCTCAAAAACCCAGCTCTTTGGACAAGCTTTCTTTACTCCCAGCTAATAGCTGCAGGTCAGCAGAAGACCCTGGTGGAATAAAACACGAGTGTTCCTCAAGGGCAGCACAAAACTCTGGGCAATAGAAACAAAAGCAATACCAGAGTGGCACCAAAAAACACCAAGTCCTCCCTATTTTCTCCCTTGAACTATTCTGGCGTTTGCTAAACTTGAGTGTCCTGAACTTGCCCCTTCAAATATTCTCTTATTGTAGTTTTCTGTGTGTAATTTGCTTCCTTTACTCTGGATATGAGGACCAAAAAGGGAAGTTTTTGCCATGTGGTGTGTGCTCTATGGCTGCTGGTCAGCTGCAGGGGTGGAAATCTCAGAGTTTAGGCTCAGAGTTTGGTGTGGTGAAGTGAGGCAAAGGAGCTGAGAGGATTAGAGCAGCAGATTGTCACCTCCTCAGTGAAATAATGAAGCCCCTGACCCAGTCACTCAATTTTGTCTTTGCTTCTGGGAGTATGAGCCTGCTCTCAGCTAATTTGGAAAAGTTAGGACCACCATCCTCCTGTGGTCCCTCAGCTTTCTACCTCTCCTTCCCTCCTTGTCTGTCCTTCTGTCCCTGCTGGTTCCAGACCATCAGCTGCCCCTCATCCCTGTATCCCAGCCTCTTGTTGCAGCCAGTTTCCAGCTTTCCCAACTCTTTCCTTCATGTACAAACACACCTCCTTGGTATTCCCTTGCCTCTTTAATGTGGTATTTTTGCACAGTCAATCAGTCCACTCTTCCCTCTACCCCTCCAGGACTAGTTCTTCTCTCTGTTTCTATTAAGATGCATTTTATTATCATTTTTTTTCTCTCTTTGTTTTGCCTGCATTTGGAGCCCAGGACAGAGTTCTCCCTGTGCTTTGTTCCTGTGCCTGCTTCCACAGTTGCCTGCAGCAGCTGGGAGCAGCAGTTAAGGGGGGGAGAAAGAAGAAAAAAAAAAAAAAAAAAAAAAAAAAAAAAAAGAAATAAAAAAAAAAAGTTTTGGCTCAGCCCCATCAGCCCTGGGCTGGAGCTCGCCCATTGCAAACAGCATCTTCAGAGGAACCCTTTGCCAGTGAGGGCTGCCAAAATCTGGAACTCTGTGCTGAGCATATGCAAATGAGACTTTCCAAAGTCTTGTGAGTAGGAGAAAAATCTGGAAAAGGACACAGGGACCTACCTTCCAAATTTCAAACTATCGGCTGGGAGGAATAGAGGCAAAATTATTAAAGGTTCCTTTCCTTCCTTCCTTTCCTTTCCTTTCCTTTCCTTTCCTTTCCTTTCCTTTCCTTCTTTCCTTTCCTTCCTTTCCTTTCCTTCTTTCCTTTCCTTTCCTTTTCCTTTCCTTTCCTTCCTTACCCTTCCTTCCTTCCCTTCCTTCCCTTTTCCCTTCCCTTCCCTTTCCTTCCCTTCCCTTCCCTCCTTCCCTTCCCTTCCTTTCCCTTCCCTTCCCTTCCCTTCCTTCCCTTCCCTTCCCTTCCCTCTCCCTTCCCTTCCCTTCCTTCCCTTCCCTTCCCTTCCTTCCCTTCCCTTCCCTCTCCTTCCCTTCCCTTCCTTCCTTCCCTTCCCTTCCCTTTCCCTTCCTTCCTTTCCCTTTCCCTTCCCTTCCCTTCCTTCTTCCTTCCCTTCCCTTCCCTTCCCTTCCTTTCCTTCCCTTCTCCCTTCCTTCCCTTCCTTCCCTTTCCCTTCCCTTCCCTTCCTCTTCCCTTCCCTTTCCCTTCCCTTCCCTTCCCTTCCCTTCCTCCCTTCTCCCTTCCTTCCCTTCTCCCTTCCCCTTCCCTCTTTCCCTTCCCTTCCCCTTCCCTTCCCCTTCTCCCCTTCCCTTTCCCTTCCCTTCCCTTCCCCTTCCCTTCCCTTCCCTTTCCTTCCCTTCCCTTCCCTTCCCTTCCTTCCTTCCCTTCCCTTCCCTTCCTTCCCTTCTCCTTCCCTTCCCTTCCCTTCCCTTCCCTTCCCTTCCCTTCCTTCCCTTCCTCCTTCCCTTCCCTTCCCTTCCCTTCCCTTCCCTTCCTCCTTCCTTCCCTTCCTTTCCCTTCCCCTTCCCTTCCCCTTCCCCTTCCCTTCCCCTTTCCCTTTCCCTTTTTTCCCCAAGAGGGGCAAAGTATGTTTTTTCTTCAATCTTATTTCCTGAAGTAACTAAATCCTTTTAGCTGAAACATTAAAAAATAATAATAATCAGCCTGAGGCAGGCACAGATCATGGGAATTTTCATCCCAAATACTTAGCTTGGCAAAATTTATAAGCAACTGAAAACTAGCCCTGAAAACAAGGGAACTATTGAGATCCCCAACTAGCAAGGACCTACTTGTGTTAAACACAAAAGTCATGTAAGAATATCTCCATGACCCATTTGGGATACTAAACCCCATTAAAACGTATCGTTTGTCACATTCCAGAAATGCAAATTAACCAATGGATGTCCCAAGGAAGGTTTTAGCACTTCTCAGGCTATACCAAAGCTGTTGCAATGAGCTGATTTGCTAAGCATGCCTGTCAGAGATTTATTAGTTTTGTTGGGATTTTTTTTTTCTTGGTTATTTTCTTGGTTCTTTTTTTTTTTTTTTTTTTTTTCTTTTATTGTGAAACAATATAAATACTTGCACACGCATCAGGTCCAGCCCAGTCACCACTGGGCTGCAAGCTACAAGCACAATGCAGAGGCATTCAGGGTATATCCTTAGCATCTCCTGGGCAGAAAATATGGAAAAATGATCACAGATGAGGTGGTTCTTCATCCCAAGCAGTGGCAAAAACATTTCCCAACCACCACTGCTGCTTATAGGACAAATCCTGATGCTTCCACCTATTGCCTTGTCTTGGTAGTGGGTGGGATGCACTCCCACCATGGTGGATTTGCATTTCCCACTTCTCCTATAAAATCATAGAATCAGAGAATTGCTTGCCTGGAAAAGACCTTTAAGTTCATTGAGGCCAACCCTTCCCCAGCACCACCCCATGTCCCTCATCCCCACATCCCCAGGGCTCTGAAACCTCTCCAGGGATGATGGGGACTCCAGCCCTGCCCTGGGCAGCCTGGGCCAGGCCCTGACAACCCTTTCCAGGGAGAGATTCTTCCCAGCTCCAACCTAAACCTCCCCTGGCACCACTTGAGTTGTGCCAAAAGTTCCTCTTGTCCCATCCCTTGTTCCTTGGGAGCAGAGCCTGACCCCCCCTGGCTCCAACCTCCTCTCAGGGGGTTGCAGAGAGCCACAAGGTCTCCCCTCAGCCTCCTTTCCTTGGGAAAAGTTTATGGGGAAAACTGAAACCAATGTTCAGTAGAACTTCTTAATAATTCAAAGATCACAGAGAAGCCATGAGTAACAGTCCTCTGCTCCAGGATCAACACCCACAGGGCCCTCAGATGCTCCTCACAACTTCTCCAGACCCTTCTCCATCTTCTCTAGACCCTTCTCCATCTTCTCTAAACCTTCTCCTTGCTCTCCAGCCCCTTCCCCAGCTCCGTTCCCTTCTCTGGACACTCTCCATCCCCTCAGTGTCCTTTTTATGAAAAAGCAGGAGTATCTTTTCCATGTGCAGACCATGTGAGGGCTCTGTGCAGGTTTCTGCATCTTCACTCTTCCAGCAGCAGCTGCTGTCCTGGTCCTCCTTCACTGGAGGCTTTTTGGCATGGAAGCAAGTCCCATAGAAATGTGACACAGCTGTGTTTCTGCCTGGCTGTGTGAGCTCTCAGCGGGGAGAAGAGGTAAATCTTTCCCGGACTCCTTCATCCCAGACCTTTGCTCCTCATCCTCCCATTCCAGACACCCAGATGCACAGACCCCAGCGTGGAGCAAAACTCCCTGAGCTGCCTGGCTGCTGGTGTCCCCAGTTTCTCACGAGAGAGAGGGATCCACATGGGAGAAAACCCCATAGTTACCACGCCACATCCCTTTGGATCATGCTCCTCCTTCCCCCAGAGGCTGGAGCCTCGTGGGGTTCTGATTCTCGGGTTCTCATGGGATTCTGAGCACAGACCTGGGAAAGCAATACTGAAGCACATGAAAATTTGGAATCTTTACCCCATAAAACACCACAGGGTTTCTGCTGAAAGTCAGAGTCGTGGCTGCAGAGACACCAGTGCAAAGCATTTGTGTCGTTCTTGTGCTGGAGCTGAAAAACAGATGGGGATGTTGTTGACTGCAAGTTTGTTTTTTCGTTTTTTTTTTTTGTTTTTTTTTTTTTTTTTTGCTTTCCAAGTCAGAGATTTTTCTGTTTTCACAACAGACTGGGGGAAAAAAAAAAAAAAAAGAAGAATAAAAATGAAAAAAATAAGTTTTGTTAATTTAATACAGCAATATATTGTGGTTGTAAGATTTCATTTATCCCCAGACTAACAGGGAATGTGCTATATGTGTCCCAGCCACAGTGCAAGTTTTCCTCAAGTGCTTGTTGTATATGAGCTCCCCTCTAACTTCCCTCCATAGGAGACTGAGTTTTCATATTAACTCATTGCAGGATCTTTTATGAGCAGTGACTGTCACACTGTGCTTGTCTGTGCATTTGTGCATGCTGGTTTTTCTCTCATTTAGACACACGTCAGCTCCCACCATAATCTTGTTTTTTCCCCATGCAGGTTTTCCATTTTTTTTTTTCCTAATATATCAACAGTTTGTTTTAAAGTTGTTGTTTTGAAGGAACAACCTAGGGTGGTTTAGACAAAAAACAAGCCAAATTAGAGCAATAAGTATTAACAGATATGAACGGGGCACAAACAAAAGAATTCCCCAAATGTATCTTAAGTGATTTTCTTCCTGCTTTTTTAATATGATATTGGTGGGCCAACTGTGGCAATAACTGATAATTTTAATGCAGGATGACATAACTCCAGTTCAGTGATTCTTCAGAGACAAATTACCCCTACAATTTCATTTCATTTTGGTCTAATTTTGTGGAAAGAAAATAAAAATAACAATAATAATTTTTTTTAAAAAGCCTTGATATTCTCAATGTAAGAAAAAGAAAATAATTGAATCACTGCATTTTGAAACTCATTACCATATTTCATCTCTTTTCCACTTCCAAATACACCTTCCTGGCAGGATTTTGCATTTCCAGCTCCCAAGGTTTACCATCTTTCTGTTTGGGAGAGACTGAAGTTTTCTTTAAAACCCACTAAATGCTTGGCAAAATATCTCTACCATGGCACAAGGGATCTCACATGCTTTTCCTGGGAGCTCCACAGTCTGACTTAGCAGCACTGGTTCTGCTGGAAGACTCCATGTGCAAAGATCAGAGTTGTGTTTCAAAATTAAAATTGCATTTGGAAATGCACCAAAGTCATTAATTTACATTGTTTTCTGTCTTTGGGTGTTCGAGGGTTTGGGGTTTTTTCTCTCTGCCTGGTAGGGAAATCTTAAATAGTTTCTTGAACATTGAGGTGGCTGTGTCAGCTGGAAGATACAAAGATATACAAAGCCTTGGAGCTTGATGGTATTTATTTTAATTTTATTTTTTTAAAAAAGTTAATAGTGATTAAATTCCTACTTTGGAGTAAACGTGGAAAAACATGGTCTCCCAAACGGAGCTTAATTATTGCAATGGTTAAATGAAAAGTTTGTCCCTCTGCAGTGGGGTGATTAAAACTGGATTACCAAAAAGACCTTGATTTGGGGACTCCCTTCTGTGTCTCACCCTCTGGTTCCTGGATCCCACCAGCTCAGTGGTGGGACCTCACTGGTCACACCTGCAAACCCACAGGATGCATCCTCTCCTCTTTAGATTTGGGTTGTTTGTTTTTTGTTTTTTGGTTTTTTTATTGCGGTTTTGGTATATTTTATTTTATTTGTTGTGAACTTATCATGCAAACCACATAAAGTAAACCACGTGGTGCAAGGTCCTGTACCTGGAGCAATCCCTGGCACAAATCCAGGCATGGTGGAGAATGGATTGAGAGCATCCCTGAAGAGAAGAACTTTGGGGCACTGGGTGATGAGAAGCTCCACATGAGAGGGGATTGTCCCCCTCTGGGGAGCCCCCCCTGGGGTAAAGCTGTGTCCAGCTCTGGGGTCCCCATCAGCAGAAGGAGACGGAGCTGTTGGAGCCAGTGCAGAGGAGGCCCTGGAGCTGCTGGGAGGGCTGGAGCAGCTCTGCTCTGGAGCCAGGCTGAGAGAGTTGGGGGTGTTGAGGCTGGAGAAGAGAAGGAGAAGGGAGAGGGGAGAAGGGAAAAGGATGAGGGGGAAGGAGAAGGGAGAAGGGAGTAAGGAGAAGGAGAAGGAGAAGGAGAAGGAGAAGGGAGAAGGGAGAAGCGAGAAGCGAGAAGGGAGAAGGGAGGTGAAGGAGAAGAAGGAGAAGGGAGAAGGAGAAGGAGAAGGAGAAGGAGAAGGAGAAGGGAGAAGGGAGAAGGGAAAAGTGAGAAGGAGAAGGAGAAGGGAGAAGGGAGAAGGAGAAGGAGAAGGAGAAGGAGAAGGAGAAGGAGAAGGAGAAGGAGAAGGAGAAGGAGAAGGAGAAGGAGAAGGAGAAGGAGAAGGAGAAGGAGAAGGAGAAGGAGAAGGGAGAAGGGAGAAGGGAGAAGGGAGGTGAAGGAGAAGAAGGAGAAGGAGAAGGAGAAGGAGAAGGAGAAGGAGAAGGAGAAGGGAAAAGGGAGAAGGAGAAGGAGAAGGAGAAGGGAGAAGGGAGAAGGAGAAGGAGAAGGAGAAGGAGAAGGAGAAGGAGAAGGAGAAGGAGAAGGAGAAGGAGAAGGAGAAGGAGAAGAGACATGAAGAGAGAAGAAGGTTCTAGGAGGATCTTAGAGCACCTTCCAGTGCCTGAAGGGGCTCCAGGAAAGCTGGGGAGGGACTTGGGACAAGGGCCTGGAGGGATGGGACCCTCCAAAGGGGAAGGGTTTGCAGCTGCAAGAGGGGAGATGGAGACAAGAAATCCTTTGGGCTGAGGGTGCTGAGCCCCTGGGTGCCCCCAGAAGCTGTGGCTGCCCCATCCCTGGCAGTGTTGAAGGTTGGATGGGGCTTGGAGCACCCTGGGCTTGGAGCACCCTGGGCTTTGGGAGGTGTCCCTGACCATATCAAGGAGTTGGGATTGGATGATCATTAAGGTCCCTTCCAACCCAAACCATTCTATGATGATACTGTGAACTTAATACTTCCTTTCACACTCAGCCCAGACTTTTGAATTCTCCCTCCTGCTGGTGGCAGACCCCCCCTCTCCCACTCTCCCACTCCTGTGTCTGACCCCCTGTAGATGGGGATATCAGTTGGGGTGTTGGCCAAGGTCAACACATCCCTGGAGTTGCTTCACCACCTCCCCCAGCTGTTGCCCATCATGAACTCATCAGTGTCTGGCTGGTTTGATGCCATTGCTTTCCCAAACATCACCCAGGGCTGATATCTGGTGGCATTGCTCAGAAAAAGTATGAGCCAAGGCACCAGGGGAACACTTTGAGCCCTTCAAGGCTGAGCTGCTGTTTGCTGCAGCAAGGAGGAGGGATTAAGCAGGGAGTGAAATGCAGCTTTATGGTCATTAATCTCAAATTCTCACTCTAATGACATCTCCGAGGTTAAGTCACAGGAAGTGTGATATTACTCAGCTTAGTTAAATTTAGTGTAGTTCACATCTGCAAAGCCTTGGCAAATTAGTGTTTCATCTTAAATTGCTGGTTTCCATGATGTGGGAGCTCCAGAGTGTCAAGGCATTAAGCCTTGATGTGTCATGAATTAAGGGCGTAGAAGCCCTGAAATCCTCAAGTTTTTCTGAGCAGCTCCAAGGCAAATACACAATTGATTTAGTTTGCCACATGAAGCAGCTGGGCTGGCACCTTTCTAATGGATTTTTTTTCTCATTACCCCTGTGACCAAAGACAGCACTTGGGGAAATGGCAGGAAGCTGAGTCCTGGGAGGTTGAGGTGAGATACCAGGAAAAGGTTTTTTACCCATAGGGCAGTGGAAGAAGTTCCCCAGGGAAGGGGTCACAGCACCAAACCTGCCTGAGTTCCAGAAGTGTTTGAATGATGCTCCTAGGCACATGGTGTGGTCCTCAGGGTGCCCTGCACAGGGAGAGGAGTTGGGCTTGATGATCCTGATGGGTCCCTTCCAACTCAGCAAATTTTATATTCTGTGATTTCTTGCTCTCTCAGTGTAGATTCTGAGGAAGGGTGGCTGGAGATGGGATCTTTGTTTTTTTTCAAAGCCACGTGGATGAGCTGTGGGTGATCCCTGGCCACACACCCCAGAGAAAAACAGAGAGAAAAATCCTTTTCCTTTCAGGCTGGGTATAAATTATAAACAGCATCTCTGAAGGCTGGGAGTCCCCATCAGTGGGAGTTCTTCTGGGAGGGCCACATGTAAAGCTGTTGTTGTAGAGTTTATTAACTCCATGATTTTCAGCACAGGTGAACCTGACCCACCATGACAGTCATCAGCCCCTCAGCCTGGGTTCAATCACCTGCCCCTTCCAGAATGTTCTTTAGCAATGGCCAGCAGAGGTGACACTAATAAAAGAAGGTTAAGGCTTACCCCATCAGGGTGAATTCCGGGTGAAACAGCACTGTCTTTTTGCCATCTTTCTCACTAGCACTGCTCTGCAGGCTCCTGGAAGGGTCACACAGGTCTCACGTGGACAGGGGGTATTTCTGTGTGTAAATACACGTGGACAGGGGGTATTTCTGTGTGTAAATACACTCATTTGTGTGTGTACACACACAGCAACAGATGGCAACGCCACTGAGATAAAAAGAGGCAGCTCGTGTGAGTTAGCAATAAGTGACTTGTGGTTATTCACACCTCAGATTTGCAATTTCTTCTTTTTTAATTCCCTGACAGAATTAAAATTTTATCAAAATGAACAGTTTGTCAGCAACTCCCAATACTTGAATTTTTAAACCCGTTTGTTACTCTGTGGTTGCATTCCAGTGGCTCAGCTCCATTGTTTGTGGCATTTTACAAACTCAGATATGTTTCCTTTACATAATATAATTTTTAAAATGTGCTGGATTTCCCATTAAATACCATCATTCTCACACAGATAAACTACCACTCTGGGCAGGGACGTTGCATTTTTATGGGTGACTCCTCTTTTTCTGCCCTCACCACCTCCTGGATGGGAGGTGCAGCTTATGTCCAGGTTTTTAATACACCTGCCAAAGTCCCCAGATCTGGGACTTTGTTTTCTTGTTAAGAACAAAAATAAAAAATATGGACAGGGAAGATAATTTTTTGGTGGGCAACTGGAGGATTATGTTATCAGTGACCCTGGATGGATGCAGCAGCAGTGATGTGGAGGAGGACTTGGGAAGACAGGGTTGAAGGGAAGTCAGGAAAAGGGAGAAATTGTTGGGTAATGAGGACAAGTGATCTGGTGTCAGTGAGGGGCTGTGCTGCAACTGGATCAGGGGCAGGTGATGGGCAAGAGTTCAAGAAGGGCTGGAAGGATTCAGAAGTTGATATCCTGGAGCAGTAGATGTCCCAGGTGGAAAAAAAACAGGTAAGGAGCAGGAAGAGATTTAGGGCAAAGGAAGCCTCGGGAAGGAGTGAAGAGGGAGTTCCTGCTCTTGAGGCTTGCACACCTCTTTCCAGAGTTGAGGGGCTTGTGTCTTCCTGAGAAAATATTTGCCCTGTCAAGCCTGAGGTGTTTCTTGGCATGAACAGAAGCAATGCTGTAATAATCTGTTAGATTTAAGGTCAGGAGCTGAGGTGTCTGTGGAGCTTAGACAACTCAGGAGGTGGTGAGCAGCTGAACTGGGATGTTCAGGATCACTTCACCTCCAGCAGGAGGGGAGGGCCAGGGGGAGATGAGTTTTGCTCAGTTTTCATCGAGAGGGCAGACAACATCACAGAGGCAGCATCTGGCTTCTTGGTTTTTCTTTTTCTTCATCTTATCCATCAAAAAATGAAGGAAAATCAGGGGGAACTGTTCTTCCTGTGGCTGTCCCAGGGATGCTGTGCACCAGAGGAACAGCTGGAAGATGGTGACAATGGCATGTTTGGAGAGAGTTGTGTTAGGTTAGGATGGGTTGAGTTGAGTTGAGTTGAGTTGAGTTGGGATGGTTGAGTTGAGTTGGGTTGGGTTGAGTTGAGTTCAGTTGAGTTGGGATGGTTGTGTTGAGTTGAGTTGGGTTGGGTTGGGTTGGGTTGAGTTGAGTTGGGTTGGGTTGGGTTGGGTTGGGTTGGGTTGGGTTGGGTTGGGTTGAGCTGAGTTGAGTTGGGTTGGGTTGGGTTGAGCTGAGTTGAGTTGAGTTGAGTTGAGTTGAGTTGAGTTGGGTTGTGGTGGGCTGGATTGGGTTAGGTTGATGCCAGCCAGTGAAGGCAGACAGGGGAGTGAATGTCATTCCTGCACCTAGAAAAATACTGTGGGTTTGTGTTGACTGTCATCCTTTGCCTGCACAGATACAACAGGGCACTATAATCCAAGCAAAAATTTCAGGGAGGAGGGGGGAGAGGGGGAAGAATCTCTTTGAAGTACTTACACAGCAGATTATAAACATTTTTTACAGGGTGGTGGCTGGGGAAGTTAATTTATTCACTAAAGCTTAAAGATGTATGAATTCAGATTCTTGCTGCCATATAAAAGCACTGAGTGTTCACTGCAGTGCTTTGCATCCCATGTATGTTCCCACTGCAGTTTGTTCCTCAGACATGGGCTCATTCCTGCCTCTCAAAAGACCTTCTTTACTTCCACAGCTGCTTGTGTCAGCATCCACAGTGCTCTCAAAACTCTGCTCCTGATGTGAAAGGGGTGAAAATTATATTCAGCTGCCTTACTTTAAAACTGCTGTATTGCAATTGCAAATCTCTGCTTATGCTGCTAGTGATGAACATGGGCCTTTTCTTATTTTTGTTAGCTGGGGTGTCTCTACTATCATGGATCATGGGATTTTAAACCCCTTCTTATCTGAATCATTGAATGTCAGGTTGGAAGGGACCTCAAGGATCATCTGGTCCAACCCTTCCAATATTATTGCTCACAGGAGATGTCCCAGAATCCTGTCGAGCTGAGACTTCAAACTTTCCAAAGTGGGGGAATCCCTCACCTCCCTTGGGAGACCATTCCAATGTCTAATTGTCCTCAGGGTGAATTTTTTTCCTCCTTTATTAAAAACAGAAAATCAGCTGTGGGTGTAGGCGTTGCCTTGGCTGCTGTGGTTTTGGGCAGTGGAGTCCTCACCAGGTTCATCCTCACACTGCTGGTACAGCTCTTCCTTAGGTGGTTTTTACCCAATTTCATGTGAGTGGTGGGTGTTAGGTACCTGTGATGCTCTTGACTGAACTAAGGCTGACATCAGCGTTTTCTGAATTATTTCCAATAATTAATGCTCTGTTCAGGTGTTCGATGGCACAGCTACCACTTAGGAGCAAATACTCACTTCAGAGCTCTGCCCCATGAAAACTGAAAAGCTACAGAGTTTTGGAATAACCCCAGATTTTAAAATCCACCCTTCAGTGTTTTGAATTACATTACCTTGCAGGCACTGCTGTGGAATGTTTCAGATGTGTTTAAATGTGTTTTATAAAATACAAAAGAGATGTAACCTGTATGATGAAGCCTGTTAAGATCTGTCATTTAAATCAGTATTTTTCAAGCTTATAACCTGTGAAAGCTCTAAAGCTTAAATACTTGTTTTTCAGTGGACTCCCCTGAGAAGCCATGTGATGATATATGATATATGTTCTCTCAGGAGGTGTTAGGTTTTGAGGAGGTCAAAACTTCCTTTATTTAAGAGATAATTTTCCTTCCTGGTTGAGTAACTGATGGTTTTCAAATGCTGAATACTCTATTTGTGCTTTTGCATTCAATTTTATTACGATGTCCTTTCTAATTTTTTAATGGGAAAAAAAATGCATCTACGTTTATTTAGCTCACTAATATCCATCATCCAGACTCTTCAGAGCACGTACTTTATATGATGTGCCCTGCAAATACAATCAATTTTACATGTTGCCTAAATGCAGCAGACAGAGCCACAGACTGTGTGGAAAGAAAGTCAAGGAGTTGTCTCATTTGTCCACATTCCCCAAGGCAAGGTCAGCTGAACCCAAGAGATGATGGTCTGACCTACTGTGAACTTCTAGTGGTGAGATCCTGCACTTTACATAGGTGGGTTTTTTACCCCAAAAAGATGCTATAAAGGTAACTTGAATGTCTCACGTTTGAAAGGTGGAGATTTTTTGTGTTTAAACAGAGATGGAGGTGTAGTTAAAGGGAGAGAGAGAAAGAGAAAAGAGAGAGGAAGAAATAAAGGAGGTAATGAAGAAGGAATGGGATGGGATGGAATGGGATGGGGAAAGGGAAAAGCATAGAAGGGGAAGGGGAAAGGGAAAGGGAAAGGGAAAGGGAAAGGGAAAGGGAAAGGGAAAGGGAAAGGGAAAGGGAAAGGGAAAGGGAAAGGGAAAGGGAAAGGGAAAGGGAAAGGGGAAGGGGAAGGGGAAGGGGAAGGGGAAGGGAAAGGGGAAAGGGAAAGGGAAAGGGAAACAGGCCCTGCCTATTTCTCTCTGCATGCTGCAACATTCCAACTTGAATTTTGAAATCCATAGTTGTATGATGTGGAGTACACACACAAACCCCTTCTTCAAGGTACCAAACCCCTTCTTCAAGGAAATGCCCTGCTCTTCTGCAAACACTCCCTGCATGTGAGGTTGCTGCCCACGAGAGTAGCACGGGGCAGCTCTGATTCAGCAGGTGATGGGTGGGATGCTGTAGGGCTGATGGATAGACCCCAAACATCACATGGTGATGCACACATTCAGTGCAGCCCCCAAGTCAGCATCCTCTCCCCTCAAACTGGATCCCTGGGAAGCCTGGCATGAGCTTATCCCAGTGTCCCACTGCCTGGCTACTTTTCCTGCTGCTCCTTTCTGTAGGGGCTTCCCCATCCTGCAATTTGTGCAAAGGCTTTTCCTGGAATTTTTCTGAACCTTTCCTGAAAGTAGAGTCCTGCACCTGGGTAGGAATAACACCAACCACCAGTACAGAATAGAGGATGTCCTGCTGGAATGCAGCTCCATGGAGAAAAGCCTTGGAGTTCTGGTGGACAGTAAATTCTCCATGGATCAGCAATGTGGCCAAGAGGGCCAATGGTATCCTGGGATGTATCAGGAAAAGTGTGTCCAGCAGGTCTAGGAAGGTTCTCCTCCCCCTCTGCTCTGCCCTGGTGAGACCACACCTGGAATACTGAATCCAGTTTTGGGCTTCCCAGTTCAAGAGAGACCAGGAACTACTGGAGAGAGTCCAAGGGAGAGCTGCAAGGATGAGTAAGGGACTTGAGCATCTCTCCTGTGAGGAAAGACTGAGAGCCCTGGGGCTGTTCAGCCCTGAGAAAAGAAGGCTGAGAGGGGATCTTATGAATATCTATAAATATCTGAGGGGTGGGAGGCAAGAGAATGAGGCCAATCTCTTTTCAGTGGTGCCCAGTAAGAGGACAAGGAATATTGGGTTTAAGCCAGAACATAAGAAGTCCCACCTCAACATGAGGAGAAACTTCTTGAGTGTGAGGGTGAGGGAGCCCTGGCCCAGGCTGCCCACAGAGGGTGTGGAGTCTCCTTCTCTGGAGACTTTCCAGACCCCTGGATGTGTTCTGTGGGACTGCCCTGGGGGATCCTGATGTGACAGGGGGGTTGGACTCCATGGTCTCTAGAGGTCCCTTCCAACCCCTGACTTTCTGTGATTCTATGAATCTGTGAAATTCTGGACCTAAGGACATATTTGCTTTTCAGTACTGTTTAACCCCTCAGCAGCAACTCAGGCCAGCCCACAGCCTGAGATCCTGTAACTCCTCTATCTCTTGAAATGCTATTTAATCAGCCTGATTTTTTAACCATTTGTGATTCCTTTTTTTCTGTGATTTTCTTTTAATGCATCTGCATGTAATTTGTGTTACTCTGACTATTTGCAATGTTACTAATAGTGGTTCTGTCCTGGTTCTTACTGGGGAGGACCTATAGCTGTTTTATATCCTTTTTTCTTTGTGTTTTTTGTTTTTTTTTTTTTTTTAATTTTATCTTTAATACATACTCAAAAGAAAGTGACTTGACTTTTGGTGACCCAAAAAAAAAAAAAATGACCTGACTTTTAGTAACCTGTGCTCAGGGGGGAGCAACCTTACAACTTGGACTTACTTGGCTAGTTAGCTTGTAGGGGAGCAAACAAATGACCCGTGCTCATGGGACTGCCCTTAATATTTAATGAAGAGCTGTGAAAAATGACAGCTGTGTCAGCCTCCTGTCTCTTCCCTGCTTTGCAAACATTGCTTTTGCATGCGTCTTTGCAGGGTGAGAGGAATTTATTCAATGCTTCTGTTACCTTTTTAAACCACTTGCTTCTCGTGAGTGGTTTGTGTGCTGCAAATGAGAGGTGGAAAAAAAGCTGATTGCAAGCGTGGGAGTTCAGAGGTAATCTTTGCTCTGGGTTGGCGGGATGGTTGTTGCTCTGTTTCCATCATCCTTCTAAAGATATTAAGAGATAATAAATGTCCAACAAAAATAAACACTGGCCTGTGTCACAGGAGATAATAACCAAGCATAAAATGTCTTTAGTATGTGTAGGCTGTTCTCTAGCATCACTGAAAAGGTTCCCACGATTTTGCTTGGATGAATATTGCATCTAAACCAGCTTACTGGATGTCTTTATAAGCTGTATATAATTTCTTCAGGCTTCTTTGTTTCTCCCCTCTTGGCTCCTCCAAAGAATTCATTTCCCTGCGCAGTTGCTTTTAGATTATTATCCTGCCCATGACTCCACAAACTATTACTCCTTAGCCAAGCAAAACAGATCAAGGTCTGGGGTTTGTTTTGGTTTTTTTCTTACCGTCCCTGCAGAAATCACTGCTTCCATTTCATTAATTGGTGTATGGTTTGTCTCTTAATTTTGCCCAAGCCTTTAACATTTCTTTACTATTGCCAGTGTCTGGAAATATAAATGCTCCTAAGGTCATTACTCCTCAAAGCTCTTGAGCTAATGGAATCATTCCCAATTTTTTCCTGAAGCACTCATTCTCCTTGTCAGATGTAGTGATTTTAAGCAAGATACATATTTTAATTTCCTTTTACCTTCAGCTGTACTGGTGGTGCTCCAAGAACTTCTTCTCTTTGGGGTTTGGAGACCTGAAGGTTTACATCAGCACAGCCATAAAGTCATAATAGGCACAATAATTTCTTCCTATTCAGATCCGTAGGATTGGATCCAGGAATCATAAATGGGAAAACCTTATGAATTAAAATCAGCTTTGTTATTCTTTACCTGAATTGAAGGTAAAGAATAAGGTTGAATTCCAGTTTAGAAATAAATGTGTGGTATACAAGTCATATAAAAGCATTCAGAGAGGTGGATGCAACAGAGGCAGGAGCAATCTTTTTCTCACACAAACAAGGGGTTTGGATGTTATTACATCACTACAGAGTTAAAGAATTACACACCTAAGAGTTACAGTCTTGTATCAAGAGTTTAATTTGTGTGTGAGTGTGCATATAATGTAGGAAAGAAAGAAAGACATTTCATAACTTTCAGGAGGAAAAATCCTTTCTGAAAAGCATATCACTCTCATCTTCACAGGTCAGATGGGGTTGGCTGGTTTGTTCATTCATTTGTAAAGGAAGAATGAATTATGTTGCTTCCCAGAGTCAGGGAAATAAGGATAAAACACATTCAGTAAGTTACAAAGTGCTTCTATTCCTGAAAGTGTGCGTTCCACCCTCCGATACATTCAAATCCAGCTTTGGTAAGGGGCTTTTGTGTTGGTGTGGCTTAAAATCAAAAATCTTAAAGCAACCACTGCTGGTGTTTGGGGATAGGAGTGCAAAGCTCAAGTCTTGCCCAAAACTGACCTCTAGCATTTTGCAGCCTGGCAGGGTCTCATCTCAGAGCCATGACCAGGGGGACCAGAGACATCCCATTCCCTCAGACATCAGTTGCCAGCTCTCCACTGGGCAAGGCATTTGGTGAGGAGCATCAAGGTTTTCCACCCTGATGGGGACTAAACCCCGAGGCGTGGAGCACCCTTAATTCATTCTGAAACCCTCTCTATTTAGAGGCAGGGAAGCAGACCCGAGGTCAGCCCTGTGGCTAATATCTGTGGAGAAACTTTTCAAACCTGGGAACCTTTTCTCCGCGGAAAATATTTTGAGCGCATACGGAGATCTCTCCCTCTCTCTCTCAATCTCTCTCAAACATCCCCCCGACTCCAAGCCCCCCTCCCCAGCTCCTGTGCAGCATGGGAAACCTTTGTCCCACACATCTTGTAAACGCAGCAGGGGGTCAGCATTGTGCTGAGCATCTTCTGAGCACCGCGGGAGGAGGCTTTTGTCAGGCGCGGTGGGCCGGCACTGTAGGAGGGCACCTTTGTCCCTCGCAGCCGGTGATCTCTGCAAGAGTGAATCGTAGGGATTGCAGAGCTCCTTTTCCCCTCTGGTTTCAGATGGGAGGAGAAGCCCTGGCTGGGTGAAGAGATGCTTTTCCTCAGTGGAGGTGAGCAGGGGAGGCAGCAAAAAACACACGTGTGTGTTTAAAAGGCCACCGGGATTGTTTCACCCGGCTGCCCCCGAAGGCATCAATCCATCTCATTTTTTTTGCTTTCCCCCCCCCCTTCTTTATTTTTCCTGCCCATTTAGGCTGCACTTTTTATTATTATTTTTCTCTGTCCCTTCTTATGTTTGCATTATCTTCTGTTCAATATATCATCCCCTAATTAATCTCATTAACTAATAAGCACTCTCATTATTATTTCAGATCTCTAATAACCATATTTAAAAGACTTGAGCCCTGATATCAATCCTTCTGGGACTTCATAGGTATATTTTCAATCTGGTATCGTCCTTATTATTTGATTTCTCAAACATTCTCACCACTTCCCAAGGGGAAGTGGCCCAGCACCCACTTCCAAGACAGTCTGAGATACCATACGTTATCTCATAGAATCATAAAATTATCAAGTGGTTTGGGTTGGAAGGGATCTCAAAAACCATCCCAAACCCCTGCTATCTTGGGCAGGGACCTCTCCCACAGCCCAGGGTGCTCCAAGCCCCATCCAACCTTCAACACTGCCAGGGATGGGGCAGCCACAGCTTCTGGGGGAACCCAGGGGCTCAGCACCTTCATACCAGTGAATTTCTTCTTAACATGTAGATTCTTATTATTGACATTCCTGTGCCTTGCTTCAGCTGAAATGTAGTGAGTCTGATGATCCATGATGCAGTTCCAAACTTGCAGTAGTGATTTGCAGAGAGCAGGGTCGCAGACTGCAAGAAGTAGTGATGAGCTAAGTTGAGATGAGATATTGAGTCCAGACCCAGGCTGCAGAGGTGCCCCATACACCTTGTGTGCTGGTGGATGTAGATGGAGCTCATAGATGGAGCTGCATTACCATAAGTCTTAAGTATTTTGAGGTCTCCTCACCTGGAGTAAAGAGACTCGTTTGAAACCAAGAGGTAAGGGTGAACACATCCCATTAGAGCAGTGGAGGTCATCCTGTGTTCTAAGTGATTTCTCCACGGCCCCCAAGTTGTCAGATCAACCTGCATGGAAAGGCTTGGCAATGGACAAATCTGGTGTTTGTGATTCAATAAAGTGGTCAGGTTTGTGTTTCATCTGTTCTTATATCTGAGCCTGTTCTGTTCTAAGGCTCACGTTGCCCTAAAGGTGCCAGCATTATGTTTTTTAATGTTGATCTCTGACCTCAGTAATATTCAAAGGTAAATTTTACATGTGGCAGTTTCAGTTAATCTTCCTTTTCGCAAATTAGCATTGTTTTCTTTCCTCCCCTCCCCCCCAAGTCCTCTGGTGTCTACCTGATTGTACATGAATTCTCAGAAGTAATTGCCAGTAGTTCAGCAAGTTCATTAACTGAGTCCCTGAAGGCCCTCAGATGCGTGTCATCCAGATCTGATGATCGGTATATTAAATTTTTTTTTTGCAAGTATTCCCTTATCTGTTTTGGCTTGGGGTTTGGTTTGTATCAACAACTGTATTGGCAAAACTGAGAATTATTTCTAATTCTCATTGTCTCTTTGTGGTGGTAGGTAAGTCAGTTCTGAAACTTGGTCACCTTTTCACAGTCATTACTTATTCCATCTCATGCATTACTGGATGATCCACCTTCTCTTCTCTTCTCTTCTCTTCTCTTCTCTTCTCTTCTCTTCTCTTCTCTTCTCTTCTCTTCTCTTCTCTTCTCTTCTCTTCTCTTCTCTTCTCTTCTCTTCTCTTCTCTTCTCTTCTCTCCTCCATCTTAAAATATAAATCCCACTCTTCTTACTGTGCTAGCAACTGGGAGGTCACTCATGGCATTTCTCTCATTTCTCTTCATGAGGGGGACTGATACTTTCTTTTTCTCCTGCGACAGTAGCCTCAGCATCTTTTGGGATGTTCTAGCTGTCTCCCACACTTAACAGCTTTTATATGTCTTTTCATTGCAACAGGCTCCTAGGATTTCTCAGGGAATTAATGTCTGAAATCACTATATACTGCATGACAACCCAACACTTAATACAATATATTGAGTTGTGCAGTTGATCATCACGGCCGTCGGGATTAGTGAGTGCGTATACCTTAGAGCACCTTGGCTTTAGTGACACTGCTCCTGATTATCCAACCCTCACAAGCAATTTTTTTCTATCGAAAAATAGATGTCTGCTCATGCATTTAATTTAGATTTGTCTGCTGCTAAATACACAATTGAAGTTGCAGTTTTCAGTGGTGTTTTTCCTCTGGCAGATACCTGGTGGCCGAATCTGTCTTCACCCTTGGGACATAATTCCTCTTGCTTCTGCCTGATTTTCTGAGCCTCTGGTATATAAATCATAAATGCACAGTCTGTGCAGAGTTAAATTTTCAGGGCTCTCCCTTTTGTAGTAGTTGAATGTGAATACATGAGGACAAAGTTTGACCTTTAAATTACTATAAAGGGCCAAGGCAGATACTTGGCAAGCTTTTCTTATTGCAATATTAATCAAGCAAAGAATCATCATAATCCTGGAAACTAAATAGCCATTGTAGTGATTTTTATCACCAGGGAAATTGTTCATCTGTCAGTAAGATTGTTCCTAGGAAAGGGAAAATAGGGAGTGTTAAAATTGCTTTAGACCACTGAATCATTGACTCCCTCTAGACTCAAAGCTTGAATTGTTTTTTGAGAGGGGTGGGTTGAGAGGGGTTGCTGCAGGAAAGCTGTAGGTTAATCAGTTTCAGCAGCACCAGTGAATGCAAGCCTGAGATCTCTTGAGGACATGGGGAGAGTGCATGGGAGAAGGCACATTGGAGAAAGGGGTGGGGAGGATTCAGAAACTTATTGTTTTGTCATTTTTTTGTTTCTGCATGGCCTATTCACGGAGAAGGAAGGTTGTTGATAAAAAGAAAATGAAAGGGGGGGGGAGTTGGTGGTGGCATAATGTTCACTGCCTGTGTTTTCATCTAATTTAATCCACTGGATTTTAATGAAATTGAATACAAGAAGGAGATGGGTGCAGGTAGTGCTGGAGTGACAGAGACCTGTTTGTGTGGGAAGTATCTTTGTAGGGCCCAGAAAGCCACATGCTTTACCTCTTTTAGGGCCCAACATGATGGCACCATGCCCTGTGAGACAGGTGTGTCAGGACACCTGCCCATGGAGGAGTGTCCTCAGGGTGTGCTAGGACAGCATAAACCATAAACCACCTCTGGCAGGTGTCACCTCTGCTGGTGTCACTGCATGGTGGCAGTGGGCAATGGCACTGGAGCCAACCATGCTGTAAGCTGAGGGATGAGTCTGTCAGGATGTGATGGAAGGAGGGATTTGTCCTTCTGCTGTGGTGGGACATCTCTGTGTGTGGGATGTCCCACCCATCTCCACCCCGGGTGGAGAGCAAGCACTGGGAAGTGTGTGTATGGGGTGGCTCTTGCAGGTCGTGGGGTAAGTGGTATGGGTCAAAAAAAAAAAAAAAAAAAAACCAAAAAACCACTTGTAAGATCTGAGAGTGCTTCCCAGCAAAGAGGGTGGGTGAATTTGGAGGTGGGAAGTCTTTGTGTAGAAGGTGTGTCTGGGAAATCTGTGTGAGGTGTCCATGAAACATCTCCATACAACAAACAGGGTGTCTGTGTGTCTGTGTGTCTGTGTGTCTGTGTGTGTGTGTTGAGGGGTGGTGGTTGAGTCTGTGTGTGCAGATGACGTGGATCCTCTTTGTACAAACCACTTCTCTTTGTGTGTGAAGTGGTGTCATTCTCCAGAGGGCTTCTTTGGAGGAGCTCATCTGATGGCTGCCTCTGAGGGATCTGGGGAGGGCGAGGTGATGGGTAGCTCCTCCATCAAAGACTTTTTGGAGGGGACAGCGTGTGTGGAACCACCAAGGAGGGGTATGAGAGGGTGAGGATCATGGTGGGAGTGTGGGTGACACCATGCCCAGAGCATCCCTCCAGGGCTGCCACCCTGGGGACCACCAGCCACCCCATGTTCCCTGGAGACCATCATCCACCCCATGCAGCATCCCTCTCAGCTGGGCAGGCCATGGCCACCGTGTCCTTCATTGTTGTCACCCCCAGATTGTGATACTGTCACAAAACTGTTGCTAGGCAACAAATGTGGTTACTGGGTCTCAGCAAATAGCTGAAGGGGAAAGCAAAGTGTTGCACCATTGTAGAGTAACCATAGCAATGACCTACTATTACAGACTAAAGAATTATCATTAACAATGTTAAAATATCAAACAGAGGCCCAGGATCCAGAGACTTCCAGGCAGCATCTCCACATAACTGGGTTACCCAGGAAGAGGTCCCAACTCTTTTGCAACCCTTGGCTCCCTACCTTCAAAGTCTTGGTTTCATTTTGGGGGTTGTTGCTGGGTTTGTTTGGGTTTTTCTCTTGCCTAAAGGCAGTGAATGCAGCAGGCACTGGAGGAGACACTTGTAAAACAGTAGAAGCTCCCACCAAAAAAAAAAAAACAAAAAAAACAAAAAAAAAAAAAAAACCAAAACAAAAAAAAACAGAGATGGAGGGAAGAGATAAGTAGGAAAGGTCCCACTTTACTGCCACAATATCATCTGTGGGCTTCTTGGGAAGGTGTGCATGAAGGATGCCTTTGTGATGCACCAGTTGTTTGGGTCAGGTGTTCTCTTTCATTTAAAAATGCATTGCTGAGAGCAGAGTAAAATGGAAAAGAAATAATACAAAAGTACACCAGCCCTGAGAAGTAGACCCTTTTATTCCCCCCACCCCAAATTAAGGGGAACAGATGAGGTGGTGCTTTATCAGAGACTTACTGGAGTTGCCTTAGAGTCTCCCTTTCCCAGGTCCAAGATGAGTTCAGCATCTCTCATCTGTCACCTGGCTGGTCCAGCCTGTGCCTGGGGGTGTCCTGGTGTGATTCCACATCTGGGTATCCACTTGTTTCTGCCCAGCTGCCCCCAAACTCAGCAGTGAGGCAACCCCAGTCCCCCTGCTCCTCCAGATTCTCACCACCCCAGACAAGGGAGCTCACCTGCAGCAGCAAAAATGACCCCTTGGTCAAACTGTCACATCTGAGGGGTTTTTTGTTGTGTTTTTTTGGTTTTTTGCAGGTACAGAGCGCCATGAGCTAACTTCCTGGAAGAGTTTTCCATCAATTTTCAGGTTCTTCGACGAGGCTATAGAGGCAAAGAACAGCTCAGTAAAACCAACCCCGACGCGGCGCTCCAACAGGATAAAATATGAAGAACTGTAAAAGGAGGAGAGGAAAGGAAAAAGAAAGAAAAAAGAAAAGAAAAGGAAAAAAAAGAAAAAGAAAAGAAAAAAAAAAAAAGAGAAAGAAAAGGAAAAGAGAAAGAAAGAAAGAAAGAGAGAAAGAAAAAAACCAACACACCACCAACACTGCAACAACCTCTTGGCTGCTTGTTTTCTGCAAGCAGTCTCCCAGCCCCTCATTAGATTGTTTTCTTCCTAGAGCACAGGGTCGTGATGTATACATCTAAATAGCGTTTTGCATTATTTCTAGATGAGTGCAACTGTCAAAGCAATATGGGCTCACTGGTTGTGCTTCCTGTGGGCTGTAACTTGGATTTCGTGCTGCCCATCAGAGCGCAGATTAAGGCTGACAGTGGTACTGCACAGTGCAGCTTGGTGCAGCTCTAATTGCCCTGACATAGCCCTGCACCAAGCTGATGCCAGAATTTAACAGCTTCGTCGTGGTCCTGTTGCCTGCAGGATTTTTTTTTTCCCCTTTGCTGCTTCCTTCGATTTTGAGACAGAACAAAATGGGAATTACTCTTTTTTTTTTTTTTTTTTTTTTTCCCCTAAAGACAGCTCCAACTCAGAAGTGCTAACCAGCCCATTATTTTGCACCCTTCTCTTTCTTACAGCCTTCTCTTTCTCTGGGACCAAGTGGGATCAACTCTTGACTCTTTCATTTTCTGCTGGTAGGAGGGTCCAAGAAATTTGGTCCAGATTTATAGGAAAGACCCTTTGTTGTGGGGATTTTCCCCTCCTGCCGGATAAATGGCATTATCTGTAGATCTTCTCTTCCTTTTGAAAGCTCCACTTTAAAAAAAAAAAAATGCCTATTCATTAACTGGCTGGATCACACTGTGAAATATGACAGAAAAAAAGAAAGGAAAAAAAGAAAAGAAAAAGAAAAAAAAAATAAAAGAGAGACACATTGCACATTTTTTCCCCCTGTTTATTTTTAAAAGCGAAGATGCTTCCGTTTTTCATACGCCGGGGTTTGTAATGACTTTGCCATCCCGTGGTTATTCCCTTTTTCCCTAAGCTCACGTGTTCGTCCCCGCTTTCCCAGGCGCTGGAAGGGGTGGGGGGGGAGCGGGACACACTCCACGCCACGCGTGGGTTGATGGGGTGGGAAAAAAGGGGTGCCGGGGGGGGTTGGGATGCGGCTGTAGCCGCCGCTGCCGGCGGCTTTTCTCCTCTAAAACGCCTGATAAGCGACAAGATGTGCCTGATAGTGTGCCCGGCGAGCGAGCGCGCTAATTAAGCTCCTTTAGTGTTGATGATGCTCAATTAAAGTGATCTTTTCTTCAATGGCCGTGCCCGCCTCGCCTCTGATGCTGTTAGTGCCCAGGAGGCAACACGCAGACACAAAGGTTTGGGACCCCCATCACATCCCCCCCCCCTCCCTCCCCTTCATCTCAGCCGGGGGCAGAAATGGGGAGGGGGAGGCTTTAAAAAAAACGAGGTGATGCCGGAGTGGGGGTACCGCCCGCCCCCCCCCCCCCTTTCTCTGTGATACCCATATAGTGGGGTGCAAGGGGATACACGGATGGATTTGGGCTGAAATCCATCGGCTGGGGGTGAGGGGGGGGTGGGGGGTGTTTCTCCGCACCCGCGGAGCATCCCTGCTTGCTCGCACCAATATTTCCCTCCCACCCAACCCTCCCCCCCGCCCTTATCCCTCTTCTTCTCCCCCCGGCTCCAGCCACCTCTCCGCGTTTAACCTCTCCCCTTTCCAAGCATCCCCCCCGGCGGGGAGGTCACTGTGCGCCCCTGGCCCCAGGAGAAGGAGTGGGGTAGGGGAGGAGCTGGTGGGAGGTCAGACCGTGCCTACGCGGAGGGAAGCGCAAAATCCGCACCCGGAATTCTTTCTTCCCTCTAGGGGAACCTGTTGCCGTGGGGGGGGGGGGGGGGGGGGGGGGTGAGAAGTCTGCATCACCGTAACCCCGTCGGAGAACGATGCCCGACAACCCACGCCCCCCAATACCTGTGTGTTTGGGGGGGGTAAGGGTATTATTTTGGGTTTCTGTGCTTTTTCCCACAGCCGGGGATGCTGGGAGAGGTTTCACACACACACACACATCAGTGGGGAGGGGAGGTGGGGCTGTCGCGGGAACAGATCTGGGTTTTTTTAAGTGTCGATGAGAAAAAGAGGCGTACAAAAATTTTCAACTCTTAACGATTGGGTTTTTTTGTTTTTTGGGTTGGTTTTTTTTTTTTTTTTTCCTCCTAAGGGTTAGTTTGTTGGTTTTTTTCATAAAGGCTTTTTTTCTAAGGCTTTTTTTGTACCTGGCCCGGCTGGCGTTGCCGCTTTCATAGGAGAGCTGTAAAGCACGGGGGTGGGTTGGGGGGATGTCCTCACCACTGCTGACTCTCCGCTTGCACAGAACAGAAAATAAAGATTTTTTCTCTCTCTCTGTCTCTCTTTCTTCTTTCCGCGCTTTGTATCACTGCGCCGAGCACCGCGGTCCCGCTTGGATTGTGGGGGGCAGGTGGGGTGTGTTTGCAAACAAAACCCCGGCCAGATTATGGAGGTTTTGGGGTTTTTTTTCGGGGTGGAGGGAAGAAGATGTGAGCTTCCTCCTCTCTGGGGACCTTGCCCCGCGGCCCGCTTTGCCACCCGGCCACGCAAAGCTGCTGGAGGGGTGGGGATGGTGGATGGGGTGAGGGTCTTCCCTAGCATGGAATGGGATGAGTGTTGACCCCCGAGGCCCAGGGCTCGCTCCCCCTTCCTAGGAGAGCGTGGATATTCCTCCCACCACCCCCCGAGGTTTTTCCGCGGGAAGCCGCGTAGGGCTGTCCTCCTCACCGCCCCCCTACTCTTTAGCCAACCCTAAATAATACAAAAATACACCCTGGAAAAGGACGTTGACCAGTTTCTCCGGGAGAAATATCTTTATTTTTTCGGGGTTTTGTTTTTTGTTTGTTGCTGTTGCTGCTGGTTGGTTTTGGGGGGTTTTTTTGAGGGGGGGAAGCCCTGCCTACGGGAAGGGAAGGAACCCCAAATTGGCTCTGGAGGAGAGGAAGGCGTGGGAGCATCCCAGCGTGGACCACCACGTCCCTGTCACCGGGCAAGGTGACCACGGCAGTCCCATAGCACACGCAGGAGAGCGGGATGATGATTTTCATTGATTCCTTGGGATCGATATTCCTGAAGTTGCTTGCGCCGTGACGAGGGTCTGACATCAGCCTCCTCCAGTGTCACCACGGGGAAGCTCCCTGGTATCACGCAACAGTCCTGTGCCACGGGTAGCTTTTGGGGCTGAGAGTTCGAAAGTGACATTAAAAAAAAAAAAAAAAAAAAAAATTAAAATAATAACAACCCTAACCCTGCAGAAGAATCCCCCCCACTTCCTCGTAACCGTAAGGCCCAAAAAGGTTGGGCACCTTTGAACGATCTCAGATGCCACAGTTGAAGCAATGGGCCAACAAGTGCAGGAGTTTCCTCGCCAAAGAAGGGGAAGCAGGAAAAAATGTTCCACCAGGAAAACAGCCACCGGAGCCCTATAAACGGCGGGGAGATAAATAAAAATAAAAATTAAAAAATTGTAAAATAAAAAAAAAAATTACAAATAATAATATATAAAAAAAAAGAAGTGGAGACGTTGTGCAAGGAAACAAATCCCTCATCTGCATTGTGCACACATGGTTGTGAGCTGGTTGCAAGTCATCGCGGTGTGATTCTTCCAGATTCATCCTAAAGATGATGCTGCTTTTCAGGGAGATGTGCGTTTTGCCACTCTCCCCGATAAACATTCCTAATTGCGGGGCTGGTTTTGGTTTTGTTTGGGTTTGTTTTGTTTTGCTTTGTTTTCCCCCTGGAACTTCACTCAGAAGTACAAAGGGAAAGTGTCAGGTCCGTAACACTGCGCGGAGCCTCATCTTGCACCACCACTGCCCAGTCGGCCAAACCAAAAAACAAAAAAACAAAAAAAACAAAAAAACAAAAAAAAACAAAAAAAAACCAAACAAAAAAAAAACCCAACCCCCCCCCCCAAAAAAAAACCTGCCCAAGAATGTGTACATGCACCCATCGTACACCCGAGTAGAGCTGCGGGATGCGTGTGTGTGCCTGTGCAGCCACTCGTGGAGACCTGGATCTCGCGGGGATGTGTGTGAGTGTGTGTGTGCATCTGTGCCCCCATCGTGTTGGCACACCCAACAAAGTGTGAAAAATGTACTCCTTGAGAAACTGGGAAAGGGAGGTGTCGTTTATTATCATTGTGCCATCATAATACCACAAATTTTCACTTTTCTCTTCCATTTTGGATTGCATGTGTTTGTGAGTATTTCACTAGATCAGTGACAGCTCTTTATTTGCATAATTATATGCTCTGGTCTGAAGAGAAAACTAACCCCCAAATTTCATGGGTCACCAAACTGCGACAATCAATGTTTTATCACGTATGCTAAGCAAAACCTAAGGAGCTATATGAAGTTTCTTGGTGAGTTTTTGCTCCTCAGAAAATTGAAGATTTTGTGCCTCTTGAATAGATGCAAAATCTTTCCAAGCTCTTTGTAACTGAATTCCGTTTGAAGGCAAAACTAGAGATTAGCTCGTAGATCTGGATTTCAGACCCACTAGCATTATTACTTCAAAGTGGATTCAAGACAAGCAGCTTTACTGCATCTCTAAATTTCGCAGTCCTAAGCACTGTCATTTGAATGATGGAGGGAGCGGGGGGGGGGGGCGGGAGGGAGGGAGGGAAAAAAAAATAAACAAAAAAATCCCCAACAACAACAAACCGAGAAGTGGCCAATGTGTTAAATGCAGACAATCACCTCCTCTCCCATCAACACCGCAGCAGTGATCAGTGGGTTTAATTCCACACGTTCGGAGCAGTTTTATTTTTTCTGTTGGGCGCTCTCCCCCTCCCCGCCCACAGATAAAGATGTAGAAATTGGGCATAAACAGGAGGGAAACCTTTTCCTGAGGCGCTGAGTGTGCCCTAGTCCATCAGTTGCACAATAACCGCACTTTCCAGCCATGGCACACACACTCCCAAGTTCCTTTCTCGATCAAAAAGCCCTTGTTATATGAGGAAGAAGGGACCTGGTGATGGAGCAGTAAAGATCCCTTTCCTCCTCTACCTCAATCCGCACCCGCACTGACGGAAATGTTCGGCTCTTGCTATGAGGGGGTTTAAAATAACATTAAAATGAAATAGAAGTATTCACGCAGGCTTCGTGGGGACTTCTCAAAACTGTCGGTGAGCAGCAGCAAAACCCTGGGGGGGAACATGCCACCCCGGTTTAATTTGCTGAGAAAACCCAAAGTTTTTTTTCCTCTCTCCAAGCCGTGACCTTGCCGGGGGATGCCCCCACGGTTTGCAGCCTTGCGCTTGGATCCCTCTAAGCTCTTCAGTAGGAAAAACTTCTTTTTTTTTTTTTTTTTTTCCCCACCCAAAGAGGTTTTTTTCAAACAACATAGGCTGCAATGATGTCCTGACCCCGTGGAGAAACAAGTAGAGCCCTGGAAAGACCACGCAGCCCCATCCTGGTGTGCGTGTCCAGAGGGAAGAAGCCTTATCTGCTTCACTTATCGGGTTGGGTTTTTTTCCCCTCTCATTAACACCAATCCAAGAAGCCTTTCCCGGGGTAGGGGGGAAGGTTTCCAGCACGGAATGTCACCCGTGAAGTTTGAGGGGGTGAAGGCGGGGAAGTTTTGACTCCGGAGTGATTTTCCTTTCCCAGCGCCCGCTCCAGGCAGACGCCAGCCTCTCACCGCCTCCTCGCCTTGCAGGAAGAAGGTGAAACACGAGTGGAAAATAATAAAAAAAAATAAAAATAAAAAAAATAATGGTGCTTGGAGACAAGAGTGGCATTTGGCAGCCGGCTCGGCGTCACGGGGAGCCGGAGAGGAGAGGGAGGTGTGTGATGCGGGGCCGGGGGTAGGCTCCTGCGGGGACACCCCGCTCTCAGCCATCCCCTACTATTCTGCGGAGGGAAATGAGCAGCTTAAATACACCTACCCGGCTGTCGCCCCCTTCCTCCTTCCCCCCACCCCCTCCTCTATACACACACAAAATCTCCCCGCACCTCTCATTCGGGGCCAAGTAAATATGAGTATTTGCGGGGGGTGGTTTTGCAGGGTGGTTTATCTCGGCGGAGACAATAACATCAGTTATTTTTCACTAAATGCGGCGCAGGAGAGAGCTGACCCCTCTGAGGAAAGGCCTGGGTCGTCTCCTTTTGTCGTTTCCATTTCTCTTTACTCACGCCCTACCTAATCCCCTAATGCCTGGCAAAGGACTGTCTCCAGACTTCTGCCTTCAAACTCCTTCTTTAAAGCTGCTATCTCTGACACAATTAGATAAATAACCTTCCCGCGCATCTCCCCTCCTCCGGGGACCGTTTCACGCCTTCTCTTTCTAAGCTCTCCTCGCCGAACGGCGAGATATTGTTTTGTTTTCTATAGCAAAGCCCTTGATGAGAAGGGTGCTCCGTGCATCCCTTCGACACGCAGGTACAAAAAACAACGTCCTCCCTGATATTGTGCCCGGTCCTGTTTGCCTGCATTTTGTGGGAAAAGCCTCCAACCATTGCTTGGAACTTGTAAATATTGATCTGGCTGTTCGCGGCAGAGCAGCCAAGTCAGTTTGCCGGTGGCTTTCCCCAGCTTTCCCGGCTCCTCCGTCCCCTTTCCCACACGCCTCGCTTCCACCTTCACTCCCAACGAGTTTCTTCGCTAATTGAATTAAGATCCAGCCTTTGATTCGTCCTCGGGTCGGGGCCTGGCGAGGGGGAGATCTCCCCCTCACACACTTCTTCACAAGCACTTCAGATGTTTGGGGGGGGGGGGGAGGGGGGGTAATTCCTAATTTATTTGTTTGTTTGTTTATTTAAATTAAAATTATAAATTGATTCCTTTGTACTTTCTGCCAATTTAGAGGGCATCCTCTCTTCGTGGGTGGGGGGGGGGGGTAGCGGTAGAACTACGAGACACAAGCACTGAGGCTGGGGAGAGGGGGGGGGGGGAAGAGGGAAGGGCTGCCCACCTTCCTTATGCGTCTCCCGTGGGCTCCCCACCCCACGAACGAATCCAAGACCCTTCAGGGCACAGACCACCGGGTAGGATGCCGCCCTTCTTGGGCGGGGTGTAAGGGTGGGGGGAGGGTGTTTATGTCTCAGAGCACCAACCCCCCATCCCTCCACACACCCCACCCCCAAACCCACTGGCGGTCGGGCTCTGGGACCGGGCGGCGCTCGGGGCGGGCCCAGCACCATGGACAGCGCCGGCTCTGCCGCCGGGGAACGCGGGGTCGCTGTGCCCCCCCCGGCACCCTCCGCTGCACCCCCCCCACCCATCCCATAGGGGGGGGGTGTGTGTCCTGTGCTCCCTCCTACCCCCCACACCGGGGTGGATGATGTCGCCCAAGCATCTTCCAGGAGCGCCGGGACGGCTCCGTCCGTCCGGGGAGATCTGTTTCCCCCCGCCCCCTCCGGGGTGACCCTCGGGGGCCGCAGGGCTCTGCTGGGTCATTTGGGTGCCGCGATACACCTAGAGTGTGTGTGTGTAAGGTTGTCAAGGTCGAAGAGTCGAAGCTTTTCGACTGCCTGCAGCTGCCAAGGAGGCGATAAAGAGGCAGGAGAGAGAATAAAGGAGGAAAAAGTTGTTTTCTCGCTCCGCTCCCCCATGGTGTGGCTCGTATCCTGGGGGTTCGGTGCCACCACTGTCTCGGGGCTGTGTAAGCATCTCCTGGACACGAAGGGCCCCAGATATGGTGCACAACCCCACCACCACCTCTCCCCACTCCGGAGACACCGAGTAGACACTGAGATCCTCTCCCCCGACCTCAGAGCAGCGGACTGTGGCGGGAGTGCCCTGTCCCTGGAGGGGGTCGGATTGGGGGCCCCGTGGCTCGGAGTACCCATCCTGGGCCACCTCTCGACCCAGGCCCGGCTGGAAGGGCTGGGGGCCTGGAATCCGTTTGCTCCATTCCCCCCACCCTACAGTCCCGCCGCAGGGGCTGGCTAGGGGCCGCTCTAAAGGATTGTCCCCCCCATTATGATTTGGGGACTTCCCGGGGGTGGTCTTCAGGTAATCCCCGGCAGCTCCCCACTTGTCTTAAGCCACCACCGACCCAGACCTCGGCGAAGGGCTGAGGGTTGCCCCCGGGGGTTGGGACCCGCGGCGGAAGCACCCGGGGTACTTGTGAGGCAACCCCCTACTTCGGGGTGTCCGAGGCGTTTTTGGCTGCACAGACCCCGGCTCCCCACATCTCGGGGGGCTTCTACCAACGACTTCGGCAAGGAGGGAGATGCCAGCATCAAAGGCTTCTCCACACGCACGCAAACCCCAAGGCTTTAACATTTTGCAGCTCTCAATATTCACTTAGAATGGTTTGTTTTTCCTTCCAAATTCCGTTCCTTTTTCTTTTTTTTTTTTTTTTTTCCTTTTCTTTTTCTTTTCTTTACTTCTCTCTTTCCTTCTTGCTTCTTAATTTTTTATTTATTTTTTCTTAAGTGTAGGTGGAAACAGTGCTGTTTTCCACTCCACGTCTTTGCTATAGTGAGGGTTAAAGCAACCCCAGACTATTCCAGAGAGCCCTGGGCTCTCCGAGCTCTTTGCAAACAAACGCAAACGCTGGAGTTTCATTGAAATCCGTCCCAACTTTTTTGATTTTGTCCCCAGCTGCCGAGATTTAGTTGCATTTCTGGTGGCTTGAGAGTTTTAGATTTTTTTTTATTTTTTTTTTTTTTTTTTTTTTTGCCTGGGGGTGTTTGTCTTTATTAATTTTATTATTATTTTTTTAAACCTCTATTACTATGATTCCCTTCCCCAGGATCGCGTCCGCTTCTGACGCTTCTCCCACGCTGCTGGAGCCAGGGGCACTGTCCCCGGCTCACCGCGACCCCCCGCGCCGCCCACCCGCCGTGATCGCGGCCCCGCTCCCACTCTGAGACCCGCGTGGAAGGGAAGGGAAGGAAACGATCGTTCAAATGCGTTTTTCCTTTTCTGGGCTTCTGGCAAGCACAGAAAGTTTCCCGTAGAAATGGAGCAAATGTGTTTTATTTCCTTTTTCAGACTCTTTTTGTCTTTATATATATATATATGTGCATATATATATATTAAATTTGTTTTTAATTATTTTTCCTCTCTTTGGAAAGAAACAAACAAATCTTCCCCAGTCCGAGCAGGAGTCCCGAGACCCCCTCTGCGCTCTCCTCTCCTTCTTTTCCTGTAAACCTTCAAAGTCGTTCGAAATGACTTTTCCTGTCTTTCGGCCATTTATCACTGTCACATCCAGAGGGGGAGGAAAAGTCCCCGCGAGTCCCCCGTCCCGCAGGGTCTGTGTGTGCGTGTCCTCCTTCCCATCCCGCTGCCCACTCACCCACCCTCTCTCTTTTCCCCCTAAGCCGGGGGAATCAGCCCGGACTTGAGGGCTGAGTTTTATCCTACCGCCGGGTCGCGACATGCGGCATCTGCGGGGCGAAGGACACGAACCTCTTGCCCTGGGACCTGGGATGGGAAGGGGAAAGGAGAAGGGGGGTTGGGGGGGGGTGGAGTAGAAAAAGGGCCGAACTTTAGGGAGGGGGGAGCTTGGGATGTAACCTTCCTCTTGAAAACCCACTTCGCCGTAGTCTTCCTCAGCCAAGTGAGCACTCAAGGAAGCTGTCATGGGGATTTTGCGCTGCGAAAAAAAAAAAAAAAAAAAAAAAAGAAGAAGAAAGGAAAAAAAAGAAAAGAAAAAAAAAAAAAAGAAAAAAAAAAAAGAAAAAAAAAAAAAAAAAAAAAAAAAAAAAAAAAGGAAAAAAAAAAAAAAGCGCGAACTAACCAAACAAAAAAACCCTAAATCTAAACTCCTAAGGTGTTGACAATCGTGGGGAAACGGGGTGCTCGCCTCTCTGGCGTGACATTCCCGAAGGGAGAGCTGGTGGCTGGGCGGGGAGGTGTGGGGAGACAGGGAAAGCACCGAGACCTCTCGGATTTCTTCCCTGAAACGAATACCTGGCCAAGCTTAGCTGGCGAGAAATTCAAAGCTCGGGGCAGGCAGAGCTCTGGCAGAAGGGCAATTGTCAAGGTTTCCTTCACAGCTAGGTGAAGTTTTAGGATTTTTTGTTTGTTTGTTTGTTTTGTTTCGTTGTTGAGTTGTGGTTTGGTTTTTTTTTATTGTTATTTTATTTCCCAGAAAGGTAGAAGAGATCTGTTAGGGTAAGTAACTGAAGTTAGAACAAAAGCCAGACTCTTCAGCATATAAGTTTTCATTATCAGCTTTCAACCTTGCAAAACTACAGCCATTTTCTTAACTTGATCCGTAACATATGTTTGCAACAGTAGCAGGTTTTTAATTTTTTTTTTTTATATTATTTTTTTTTATTTTTTTTAAATTTTTTTTATTGTGTGTGTCTGTGTATGCATGTGTGGTTTGGAGCTGATCAAGTTGTAAATTTTCCGCCTTAGGTTTTCAGCGCCTCCTAGTTACAGCCTAGCACCTATTGAGGGAGAGAGAGAGACTCCACAAAGATCCCACGGCACCAAATCCGAATAATCCGATCCAAAAAAATCCCTAATAAGAGTTTACCAATCAGGCCACTTCAGACTCCTTCGGAGTCATCCCACTCAGAAAGGGGCTGCCACGTTTCTGAGAAAATGAGCCCAAATGACCAATTCAGCATCAATCGCCCATCCCTCGCTTGCCTGCGAGGCAGAGCCTGCTGATTCACTGTTTACTACTACTTTTCCCCCAATCTCATAGGCCACTTTCTTCAAGGAATCGCAGGAATGACGCAGAATGACAGAAACCTCCCGGTTCAGTTTAATACCACTAAGAGCAACCGCGGTCATCAACACCGCAGACCCGTGCTCTGAACCCCAAATTCGCTCTTTCCTAGTTTTTGCCTACTACGGGAACTTTCAAAACATCCGTCCTGCAGGGAAGTAATGTCATCCGCACCAAAATAACTTTTTGTCTTTAAATACCATCAGGGCAACAGGGAACTAATAAGGCGAGGGGTGATATATTTTTTTTTTAAATCCCCAACCCTTTCCCCTCTCCCCACGCCTCTATTTAGCATTGTTAATCTTTACCTCAGGTATTGACACTTCCCTTAGAGAAAAACATTGTAATGACAATAAATAAATAAGTATCACGGAACACCCCGAGAGGGGGGAAAAAAAAAAAATAAAAAAAATCAGAGGTCCGTTTTTGATTTTATGGCTCACGCACTTTGCCTCAAAATTGTTCTGACGGGTTAATGACAGAGTGACACGGAGGTGAAACTCTGGATGATGTGACTGATCTTCCCGCCCAAACGAGACCCCCCCAGGACCCTTCCTTCTCCCCACCATCCAGAAATCACACAGACCCCTAACCCAGCCCCACGGATCCGCTCCCTTAGGCGGGGAGGGAGTGGCTGAGGCCTGAGGTAACTCACTACATGGGTCAGGACACGCGTGAGGGGTTGAGGACCTTACCCCACCCCTTCTTGCGGCACACGAGGGTGAGCGACCCCTCCGCACCCGCGGGCCCCCTTGCCCCATCCGGCATCCAGCCCCCCGCCCTGCGTTCCCCCAGGGATCGTTCCGCGGGCGCGGAGTGGGGCGCGGCGGCGCGGGTCCGGCGGTGCGAGGCGGAGGGCGCCATCTAGCCGCGGGAAGCGGCGCGGCGGCGGGCGCGGAGCGGGGCGCGGGTGCGGAGCGGACTGCGGGAGCCGGCGGGTGCTGTGGGGGTGCGGGGGGGGGAAGCCCCACCTGGCTTCCGACGGGGCCGCTCCACTCGTTGCTCATTTATTCGCCTGTTTATTAAGACAATCTATTTCTCCATCTTATTTTATATATATATACATTTTTTAATTTTTTTTTTTAATTTTAATTAATTATGTGTGAGCATACTTCGGCACTCGCGGGTTTGGGCGCTGGGGGCAGGGGAGGGGGAGGAGGGGGAACCAGCGCAATGAGTTCTTCACCTCTAGGACTTGCCATCCCATTTCCTGCCTACCAGGGCAAATATGAAAGAACCACTTAAATAAAAATAGTAAAATAATAATATATATATAAATAAAAGCTCTTCTTGATGGGGGTGCGGGGTGAGCGAGCCCACAGAGCGATTTGTCAAGGCACCGTGGGGAACCAAATAGGTTGCTGTAAATGTCACCTGATAGCAGGAGCCTTGAGGTGAAACTTAGAAACTGAAAATGCCCTTATCTACAAACAAACAAACAAACATGCAAACAAACAGGAGAATAAACTTTCCCGGGTATTTAGATCCTCTTCTCAAAGAGAGCAAAACAAAGGCAGGGTGGATTAAATGACCGCTGAGGCTCCCGTCACGTCAAGGGTCACCTTTTATTTCTGAGACTGGTATAGATCCCAGGGACTAAAAGAAAAGAAAAGGAAAAAAAAAAAAAAATCTCAAACCAAAAGAGAAAAAACTCCACCTCAAAGGAAAAAAAAAACTCCCCGTCAAAAAAAAGCAAAACCCAAACCAACTTCTACGCCGCTTTCGCATTGTTTCTGCAAAAATAAACCAGGGAACCGGTGGTGTGCGGACACCGACGGGGTCCTGCGAGCACATCCCAGGAGCTCAGACTGCAGAGGAGTCAGGAGAAACCCTTCGCCTGAGCCTCGCCCGAGTGTTTGGAAGAAAAGGAATTGTCCCAGTGCACGCTTATGTATTAAAATGTCTTTACTATCAAGTTCTTTTATTTCTTTACTCTCACTATTTTAATTTTTCAAACATTTACAGGTATTTCCTAACAGTAAACCACTCCGTTTCACTTCTGCAATATCACTCTTGTTGTTTGGGGGTTTAAATAAGTTACTTATTAGTGTTGTGTCTACATCAGGGTGCTAAAATGTTATTGCAGCTCTTGAGTTATCTTTCTTTCTTTCTTTCTTTCTTTCTTTCTTTCTTTCTTTCTTTCTTTCTTTCTTTCTTTCTTTCTTTCTTTCTTTCTTTCTGTCTCTCTTTCTTTCTTTCTTTCTTTCTTTCTTTCTTTCTTTCTTTCTTTCTTTCTTTCTTTCTTTCTTTCTTTCTTTCTTTCTTTCTTTCTTTCTTTCTTTCTTTCTTTCTTTCTTTCTTTCTTTCTTTCTCTCTTTCTCTCTTTCTTTCCTTCTTTCCTTCTTTCCTTCTTTCCTTCTTTCCTTCTTTCCTTCTTTCCTTTCTTCTTTCCTTCTTTCCTTTCTTCTTTCCTTCTTTCCTTTCTTCTTTCCTTCTTTCCTTCTTTCTCTCTCTCTCTTTCCTTCTTTCCTTCTTTCTTTCCTTCTTTCTCTCTCTCTTTCCTTCTTTCCTTCTTTCCTTCTTTCTTTCCTTCTTTCTCTTTCTTTCTCTTTCTTTCCCTCTTCCTTTCTATTCCTTCCTTCCTTCCTTCCTTCCTTCCTTCCTTCCTTCCTTCCTTCCTTCCTTCCTTCCTTCCTTCCTTCCTTCCTTCCTTCCTTCCTTCCTTCCTTCCTTCCTTCCTTCCTTCCTTCCTTCCTTCCTTCCTTCCTTCCTTCCTTCCTTCCTTCCTTCCTTCCTTCCTTCCTTCCTTCCTTCCTTCCTTCCTTCCTTCCTTCCTTCCTTCCTTCCTTCTTTCCTTCCTTCCTTCTCCCTCTTTTTCTTTCCTTCCTTCTCTCTGCCCCTCTTTCTCTTTCCCCCTTTCCCCCTTTCCCCCTTTTTCCCCCTCTCCCACCATTTCCCGGGGACAGACTCCAAATGCCACCACCCAAGCGGCCAGCAGGTGCAACCAACTTCTCCACACTCAGCTCTCTTAAAACGAGGAGTTTCCACCCAAAAAACAAATCCACCCAAAAATCCACGCCCGCCTCCACCTCGCCCCTGCGGTTACCCCGTCGTGAAGGCATGATGACATGAGCTCTTGAATAACAGTAATAATATCGGGATACTTCGGCAAGTCGCGATAGTCCCTCCCTGGCGCCACCCAGGCGAGGGGGCTCGGCGGGCAGCCCCTTACCCTTCGGCCGGGTCCGGGGGAGGTTGGATGCCACCGGGTCGTGTGTCCACGCACAAAGACCCCCTCTCCCTCCGTGTCCCCTTCCTCGGTGGGCAGGGGGCTGGGACCCCGGGCAGCGCTCGACATCCCGGGGGTCCCGCGGCACCTCACCGGCGAGGTTTGCTTCAACCTGAAACCTTCACCCGAGATAGGGAGCCCAGCTGTTTAATTTAACATTGATTTATTGCTTTTAAAAGTAAATTTACACACATGCCAACAGCACTCCCGTTTTGTTTCCCCAGAACCCAAAGATTTATTCTCTGCTTAGCGCCTGTCTGACAAAACAATGTCCTTTTAACTTTATTACACATCGATGAGGAAACCTGTCTGATTTTTGGTTGGATTTATCGCCTCTGCTGCTTGCGGAGACTTTTTGTGATGCAGCAGAAGCTAAGGTCAAAAAATACACACAAAATGAAAGCCAGGCAGAGAGGCAAACACCAATAAAGGTAGCAGCAGCCAGATGATGCTGTTATCGCTCTTGCTAGAGTCCATCTGCAGTCAGGATTACAATCAGAAAAGGGGAAAATAATTTTAACTTGGAACATGCAGGTAGTTTAGGTTTGCTTTGCTTTGCTTTTTGTTTGGTGTTGTTGGTAGTGGATTTTTTGGTTTTTTTTGTTTGTTTTTTTTTTTTTTTTGTTTGGTTGCTTTTTGTGAGGGTTTTTTTTGTTTTTGTTTTTTTGTTTTTAGCTTGTTGGGGGGGGTTGTTTTTTGGTGTTGTTGGGGTTTTTTTTGTTTGTTTTTTTTTTTTTTTTTTAGTGGGGGGATGACTGGCTCTTCATTAGTAGGAGTAAGAGGTCTCCAGTATCTCACGGCTCTGTGCAAAGACAGATCGTGAAACCTGTCTATAATTATTGAAGGGAAGAAATACAGGGTTATCCATACCATGCTGCCTTACCTCCGCGCAGTAAACTCCCAATTACCAAATCTATCTGATGGCTGAACTCAGGGGAATTAGACTGTACTTTGAAGCAGCTTTTACGGTACATTTCATCTACGTTTTGGTTTTCTTTAGTTCTCATTAAAAGGCCACTTTCTTCTTTTCACTGATATACTGTCTTTGTGTCCTTCATTTCACACTCTCGGGGGAGAGGAAAAAAAAAAAAAAAAAAAAGTTCTCACATCTTGGATGGGGGGTGTAAAAAATAATAATATTTTTTGGTTTTTAACTGTGAACTGGATTTCTTACTCCTCACTTTTTTTTTTTTCTTTCTTTCTTTGTTTTTCTTTTTCCTTCTCCCCCCCCCCCCTTCTATCCCTGGTGCAAATCTTCATTTTTAAAGCAGGGGTAGTTGGCACTAACGAAAGGACCTTCAGAGAGTGTGGGCAGAGGGATACTGCAGCGGTACAGAGAAGGTAAAATAAGAGATGGACACAGTCTGCACAAATCTCTCTCCCCTCTCTCTGTTCTTTTTTTTTTTTTTTTTTTTCCCCTCTCTCTCTCTCTCTCTTTTTTTTTTTTTTTTTTTTTTTTTTTGTGTGTGTGTTCCGGGCTTAGTCTCACAAACTGATTTCTCAGAGAGCCATCTAATAATCACTTTAGAGATGTTCAAATTAGGACATTCTCTTCTTTCTACCAAGAAGTAAAGATGTGACAGGTTTTGTTATAGGGGGTATAGTGAGAGCTTTGTAAGATATTCCTTTCTTTCCCCATAAATGCACCAACTTTAAATAAAGACCCCCTGTCTTAAAGCGTGACTGTCCCTGCTGGCTCTGTCCACTTTCTGTCCGGTGTGTCCAATAAATCCAAACTTCGTGTCACTTAACATATTTTAATGATTTTTACCAAACGAGGCAGGGTTATGGGGAGGTTTGGGTGTTTGGTTTCGTATTTTTTTTCCCCCCCCTTTTTTTTTTTTTTTTTTTTTTTAAATTTTTTCTTCCAGATATCGTACATGGCTTTTCCTTGCTGACCCTCAAGCCCACGTTTCCCTGGACCATCCTCGGTGGCAGAGAAAACCCATCACACCACCAAAGAAAGCACATAGATCTGCGGAGCACTGGAATTCCCCCTGCCCGCAGTAGCAGAGGTTTTCTGCTCTGCCTTTGGGTGAAAAAAAAAAAAAAAAAAAAAAAAAAAAAAAGAGTGTGTGTGTGGGGAGGGATAAAAAGAAAGAAAAAAACAAACAAAAAAACCCAAAAAAGGCGTGCTGTCACTCAGAAAGGGGCCGTTTCTTTAACCTCTTTCCCCAACACCCCACGGGGCAGGCCGGCTGACTCTGCCCCTGACGCAGAGACACTGTGGGGGGGCACAGGGACCCCCTGGACACACACACAGAGAGCAGCCCCCCACCCCCTGCCACCCTTGTTTTGCCAAGCAGGGTAGGGTAGGCCCCAGGCTTTGGGGAGGAGGGGGGGACGGTGAGGGTGAGAAGGGCCCCTCCTCGGATTTTTGCTAGGGGAGGGGGAAATAAAGGCAGGGTTGGAATTTTGGGGCTGGGGGGGGGGGGATGTCCCCAGCATCATGCCCTGGATCCACAGCGGGGGCTCAGCCCCCAGGGGCAGTGAAGCTCCCGGGGTGCATCCCCTCCACGCCCCCCTCTAGCATGGCTTAACCCCGGCTGGGGGTCTTCATAAGGTTTAACTGCATCCCCCCCCCTCCCTACCCAAACCCCCCTCTTCCCGTCTCCCTGCCGGACTCTGTAGGTTTTGGCATCTCAATCCATGTCAGGGCAAGGCGAGGGGAGCAACTCGGAGCCTCTTTTTTGTTGTGTTGTTGTTGTGGGGGTTTTTTTTGTTGGGTTTTGTTGTTTTTTTTTTGGGGGGGGTGGGGGTGGTGGGGTGGTGGTGGGTAAGCATCAGAGGGTCTTTTTTGGGCTCAGGGGAACATCTGCAAAACATTCCGGCGGCTCCTCCTAGGAAAGGGTCTGGGCTTTTATTGCAGAAAGGGTGAAAAAGACACGCGTGGCTGTAGAACCCGAGACCACCACCACCACCAATCCCCCCCCCCCCCCTAACCCCCCTCCCCAAACAAAGGACAGAGCTTGATGAAATAGCCCGGGTGTCAGCAACGCCGGGAAGCATCGCCTCGGTCCCCGGGACAAAGGTGGGAGCGGAGGAAGGAGAAGGATGAGGGGGAGCTGGATCGCACCTCCCGGGCATCTGTTCTGAAGGGAAGAGAGGGGAGGACGTGTTGAGGACGCAGGTAAATAAAAATCTGAGTTGCAGCGGTATTAAACGCAGCATCCGGGCCCATGCCTGTGCAGAGTTCCGCCTTAATGTGCAATTAAATTACGACAAATTCCTCTTTAAATAATATCGCTGGGAATCCTTCTTTAAGATTCAAGGATGTCTGAGGTTAAGTAGCTTTTAAAACGTCAGTTCTAAATGGCTTATGCAATGAATAGCTACCTTCAAATCCTAAAACCATTATAAATATGCTATACATATGGATGCCAGTTTATCTCTACATATTTCTTTTTAAAATGAGGGAAGCCTTCATAAAAAAAAAAAAAAAAAAAAAAAAAAAAAAAAAAAAAAAAGAGCTACTTGCAACACTTTATTTTAGGAAAGCAGATGTTAATTTTTTTTTCACGTATCATTTTATGACCAAGTACATGTGTAACGTTGGAAAGCATCCAGAGCGCCTCTATTATTTGCTAAATGGCTGTTAGTTGAGGCATATTAATTCTCGGCATAACCAAGGTATAGGTTATATTAATAAAATAAACATCTGTGATTTTAGCAAGAGGGGAAAAAAATTAAATAAATAAATAAATAAATAAATAAATAAAAAATTTAAGAGCACCTATAAAACCAGGGGAAAGCGTTTGTGCAGGGGAGAGCACACCTGCAAAGGAGTAAATTGGCTATTTGCACAGCCACGCCGAAGCCCAGGCTCTCTGGTTTGCACAGTAAAAAAAGGGTGGCGAAACTCCACGAGGAAAAAAAAGAGATCCTGGATGTAGTTTTGGGGGCTGGGGGGGGTGTGTTTATTTTTGGCTGCCCTTTTTTTTTTTTTTTTTTTTTTTTCGTCCCCTCCGCGACGTGCTAACACATCCCGGGCACCGGATTAAAAACCCTGGGATGTTTTATAGGCAAGGATTGCTCTCTCTCCCCCCCCCATTCTCTCTCTCCCTCTCATTCACATCAGAGCATTTAGCTCGTAGGAATGTATTAGCCACAGTTTGCTTCTGTCAATGTCTAAGAATTCCCAGAGACTTCAAGGGGCTGGGTTTTTCCCTCTCCACAGAAAAAAAAAAAAAAAAAAAAAAAAAAAAATCTGCGAGAGGTGTTTGCGACGAATTTTACGAGGGGCTTGAGTACATAAAGAGGAGCGAGGCGTAATGCATTGGCATAATAATTAGCCGTATGCAATATTTATCGCCCTGTGATGTTTGTTATCAGGCAGGCGAGCGCGCTCGGTTTGAGGTTTAACAAATAGGAGCGTTATTGATCAAATATAATGAATAAATATGCATATGTATTATTTATCTGTGCACACATGTACACAGGCAGGAGCGTCTCATCACTTGAGGATGAGGAGAGCTGTCTGCAATCCGGGGGCAGCTTCCACTGCTCCTTCTTCCTTCACATCCCTATCCCTGTGCCAGGAGGACTGTTTGGATTTTTTTTTTTTTTTTTTTTTTTTTTTTTTTTTTTGAGGGGGGATTGTTTGGTTTTGTTTTTTTTCTTCTTCTTCTTCTCTTTTTTTTTTTTTTTTTTTATTTTGGTTGGTTGATTGGGTTTTTTTGAGGGGGTGGTTTGTGTTTTTTTTTTAAATTTTTTTTTTTTTAGCGTAAAATGCTGCAAATAAAAAAAAAATGTCACCAATAAAATTGATCTCAGCGTGGATTATAATTGTCATAAAATGCCGCTGAGTTTAAAAAAATAAAATAAATAAATAAAGAAACAAAACTAAGAGCTAGCTGGCTGAGGGCAGCCTCGTCGCGAACCATCTGGTGCATATTAAAGCCGGTGCTGTAAATATTGCTGAAAACTAGTGCCTGATCGGCTCCTATAGGCTCAGGGCCCTGCGAGCTTTCCATATGTTGGGGTATGTAGGGACGGGGTGGCAGGAGGGGAAGGTGTCGCGGCTGCCAGGAGCTTCTCGAGCACGGCTGGAACTTTGTCCCGAAAAGAGGAGAAGGGGGAAGGAGGAGGGAGGAGGGCAGGGAGAAGGAAGGCCCCTCTCTCTCTCTCTCTGTCTCTCTCTCTCTCCCCCATCCCGCTCCCTCTGACGACGATAGGATGTGCAACTGCTGACGTCACTTCACATCAGGGCCGGGGACCAAACGTGACCCAGGCAGGATCTCATCTGTTTCCCATCACTTGGGAAGTTTCCCTCGTTTTCCCTCCCTCCTTCCCTCTCCGTTAATTTTTAATTAAAAAAAAAAAAAAAAAAACAACAACATTTTTTTTGTATTGTTATTGTTATTATTCGGTTGGTTCGTTTGTTTAGCGTTGGGTTTTGGCTTCCTCCACCCCCCACCCCCAGAAATAAACCAGGGCAGGCCCCATCCCTATCCCCATTCCCATCCCCATCCCCATCCCTGTCCCCATCTCCCCGCGGGGAAGGGACGGGACACGCGGGCGCTCTCCCAGCCAGAGTGTCCCTGTCCTCTCTTCCCTTCCTTTTCCTTCCTGTCCCTTCCTTTTCCTCCTTTCCCTTCCCTCCCCTTCCCATCCCTTCCCTTCCCGGGTCCCCCCCGTCCCGTCCCACTCCTCTCCCTTATTCCCGTGCCATTGTTCGCACTCCCAAGCCCACTTCGGCTGCCGATTCAAAGCCCGGCAGTCAGTCCCCTGCCTCCTGCATTGTACTGAGGGTCACTTACTCTTTTTTCTCGGAGTTGGGCTCTGCTCCTTAATCTCTCCTCTTCTCTGCTCCTCAGCTCCTGCCGGCTTCGACCCCACGCACCCGGAGCTGCCACCGAGGCTCGTCTTGATGAACCTGCTGCTAATGACGGCCCAGTGCTAGAAATTCTTGATTTATCTTTTTTTTTTCGTATTGTATTTCTTGTTTGTTTGTTTGTTATTGATTGTTTGTTTGTTTGTTTTTTACCTCCAGCTTCCATTTCCCTCTGGCCGCTGCCTTCTTTTTAATTGTGGCACCTCTATTTCCTTCTTGGGAGTCATTCGTGGTTGGGTTTGTTTTTTGTTTTTTTTGTTTGGTTTTTTTTTTGTTTGTTTGTTTATTTTGGGGTTTTTGTTGGGGTTTTTTGTTTGTTTGTTTGTTTTGTTTCTGTTTTTTTAGGTGGAAAGGCGCTTCAGCGGAGTTATTTGTGAGCAGGGACCAGTGCCCTGTATCCAGAGGCTTTGAGTGAAGTGCAGATTGAGACATATCGGGTTCCCTATAAAAGGATAATTTCTTGTGGGAGGTTGGACACGAAGTTTGGACTCGTGACTTGCATTCCTGAGAGACATGCATATTTTAAAACAACAAAGCAAGCTCGGAAGAAGGCTTAGAGGAGGGGAGAGGGAGGAGAAGGGGGGGGAAAAAAATCTTGGAAAGAAGTTACTAAGTGACAAACATCTGTCAACACGGGCCAATTTGTATGGCTCTCTGGGAAAAAAAAAAAAAAAAAAAAAAAAAAAAAGGGGGTGGTGGCTTGGAAAAAAAAGTGCCTAACTAGTTTTATTTATCACTTCAGGGATCAGCAGCTACTTTGCTGGAAGTTTGTGTGGCTCTTCAGCCGCTCAGACACGCGGTTTGTCTCAAAAACTGGGAGTTTAAAGCGCTTTTCTGGCCTGTGGATTTATGTCCCAGATCCTTCTGACAGGCTCTTTGCCTGGAGCAGGTTCGCCCCTCCAAAGGATACCTCACACGCATACACACCCCGGAAAATATAACCCCCTCGCTTGGGAGAAAGGCAGAAGGGCAGCAAACGGAGGGGACATTGGTCTGTCGGAAGCTACGGGCTCAAAGAGTGTCAGTGGAAAAGTGAAGAAACGGGGTGAAAAAGAGCTTTCCGTCAGCCCTGACGGACGTGGAGGGGTTAATAGGGTCCGTGGGCAGCCACACTCCTCCACCTTCCACAGCCAAAAAGGGAGAAAGAGAAAAATTATTAAAAAAATAAAAATAAAAATCTCTGGACACACACGACGGACACTGCAGCGGGGGGGAGGGGGAGAAGGGGTGCGGGCAGCGGAGTGTCCGGGGTCTGGAGCTTGCTGGAGGGGGGGCAGGAGGTTTGCAGACAAAAGGAGAAGGGCTAAGGGTGAGGTGGGTGCGTCTCTGGGGGCTGTCAGTGGAGGTCCAGGGGCAGCGCTCAGCATCTCTCACCCAGCGGGGATGCTGCCCGCCGCATCCCGACACACGCACACGCGGGACTGCGGGGGGCTCTGACACACGCACACGCCTCACACCGCCCAGGTGAACCCCCGCACCCCACCCCCCGCCCCAGCGCATCCTCGGGGGCTTGATTTATTTGGCCGAGCAATGATACGAACGGCCTTAAACTTTATATACAGCAAATGTCTCCCTAAATCAACACAATAGGACAGCGAACAGCCACCACCAGCCCGCTCCTCCTGCGAGGACACTTTCTTCCCTTCCCCCCCTATCTCCTCCTCCTCTTCCCCACCCTTTCTTCCCCTTATTCTCCTTTTTTTTTTTTTTTTTTTTTTTTTTTTTTTTTTTTTTTTTAAAAAAATAACCCACCACAAAATCCTGGGGATATTTTATACCCTGTACTTTTGGATTTGATCCATTGCTTTAAGCTTGATGGAGGGTTCTGCAGACAAGGAGATGTATATACACTATTATACAGCCATCATTGAGATTACTAACAGTGAGTCTCTTGTCAGCCAGACGGTCCTGCTTTGAAACACTACTCACATTATCTTGATTTTTTCTCGAAATCGGGAGTAAAGGAAGGGAGGGGGGAGATACAATTTCCCAATGTCCCTCCCCCGCCCTCCACTCCCCTTTTTTTTTTTTTTTTTTTTTTTTTTTTTTTTTTTTTTTTGGTTAATTGTTTTTATTTCCTCGCAATTACATTTGCAGCCCGATCGGGCCCGTTTCACGTAGTGTCTTTGTATTTCTAGAGGAAGCCACGTGGGGGTGGGAGAAGAGATCCTGACATCCCTCCTCAAGCCTTCATCCAAATACCACCACCCCTCTCTACACACAAACCTTCGCACCTCAGTGACCACCAAAATCAGGGTAGCGAGGGCCATCTGACCCCCTAACAACCCCCTCCAACCTTTACGGCCCCGAAAGTGGCAGGGCGAGGGGTCTGCGACCCTTCCCCATGTCTGGAAAATGTAATTTTTTTTTTTCTTTTTTTTCAGGTAGCTGCACCTTGCGCCTTGCACCCTTGGGGTAATGTCCAGCGGAGATGTCCTCACTTAAAAAAAGAAAAGGGGGAAAGAGGAGGAGAGGGGAGAACCCCAGACCAGTGTCAGAAAGGCCTTGGGAGAAAGGGAGAAGGAGGGGAAGAGGGGCAGGAGGTGTGACCGAGGAGTCACCTTGGGCAGTTGTCTCCTTCCCCATTCCTATTTCAGCTTTATTTCCCGGCTCTTTTGCGCTGAAGGTGATCAAAGGGGAGAAGGGGGTAGGTGCTGAAATATTTAAGGGAGTATTTAAACCCAGAGCCTTCAATGAATGAAGAAGTAAGAAAAGGGGGGGGGTGGTGTTTAAAAAAAAAAAAAAAATGTTGGAAAATGGATTCGCTGACAAGTAAGGATAATAAATGAGAGGCGCTTTCAGATAGATGTCTCAGACGTGAAATTGCACCCAGCTGGTTGTGTAAGCAAACAAATAGTTTCATGTTAGGGACTCTCGACTTGTGGCTTGATGAATAGAACACGACAGAGGTAAATGGCTCTTTAACTCATTTAGGAATAAAACTCTTTGGCTTCCTAAGTAAAAGACCTGGTGACGCCATGGATCCTGAGCAAGCACTTTAACAAGAGTTTTATTAGTTTCCACTTGTGCCCTCGGATCTCCCTCGTCTCTCATCTCCTCTGATTTTCCCCTCGTTCTTTCTTTCTTTTCTTCTTCTTTTTATTTATTTATATATTTTTTTCAGTTTTTTCCTTTCTCTTCCTCCTTCATTCCTCCTCTCTCTTATTTATTTATTTATTTATTACCATTTTTTTCCCACTGAAACACATTCTCGTGGGAGGAGAGTCCTCCACGTCACTCGGGGGGAAACCCGGGAAGTTTACACAGCATCCGAGCAAGTCGGACCAGGGGTCTGCCCAGTGCTGCCGAGAGCTGTGCCTTTTGAAATTTATTTATTTGTCAGTCTCCGAAATCAGTGCAGAACAGTCATCCTCAGCCGCTGGGGATTAAAAAAAAGGGAGGATTTTTTTTTTTTTTTTTTTTTTTTTTTTTTTAATAATAATCTCACGTCAAAGTCAGTAGCCGTGAGGCCAATTAGAAAGGGAACCTTTTGAAACAAATATATGGAGGGGGTTTGAGGAGATCAAGCCGCTCCTGAAATCAGCCCCGAGATGGGAAGAAATAGGGAGAAAACTGAGGAAGGACGAAGGGCCCGATTCCTTCCAAGCAGATAGGAGAGAGGTACGGAAAAAAAAAAAAAAAAATCAGGAAAAAAATTTTAAAAGCTGTAAAAGGAAAAACCCCTCAAATTTGCTATATCAGCTCTTAAATATGAACCCTTTGAGTATTCAGAATGCCCCATGGAACCGGAGGAAACATGCCGGCAGGGTCTGTAATAGCCGTGCCCATCGTCCGCGGACATCGCCTGTGAGGGGCTGCACTCCCGCTCACTGCTGGGTGCGGTGGGGGCTACAATGAGACCCTCCATCCCCCCCTCAACCCTCTGTCCCTCTTGTCCATCCGTCGGAGGGTCCGTCCCGGCCAGGTGGAGCCACCTTCCCTGCCAGCCCCTCCTGCTGGGGAAGGGGATGCCCGGCTGCCAGACCACACAGGTATTTTTTTAATTAATTAATTAATTTATTTATTTATCTATGCTGATATATAAAATAAAGAACCCCCACGGGCTGTTAAGCCCTTTAGGTAGGTTAAGTTATACTTCTTCCTCAGTATGGAGAGAGAAACACACTTTCCTGAGTGTGAAGCAAAGCAGAATTCACTTTTTTTTTTTTTTTTTTAAATGATTTCTGTTGTCACTTGCTATCAACCCCCCCCCACCCCCCAGCCAGAGATTTTTCCACACGGGACCCTCCTGGCAACAACATTTTGCATCTGGACCCATCTCTTTTAGTCCTGGCGGTTGGGAGGGGGAGGGACCCCCATCCCCACACCCTCCAATTCCCCAAGATTTCCCCCCCTCCATTCTACATCTTTTCCAGGGGTCGGGGGGAAAATGTCGGGGCTACACTTCTCCCCCCCACACCCTGGGAATGGGTTTAATGTCCTCTCCCCTCTAGGGCAAGGGGGTGGATGGAGGCCGAGCATCCCAACCATTGCTTTCCCGGAGAGGGGGCTGGGGGGTGTCAAGAAGCTCTGGGAAAGGGTCGGGGCAGCCCCTTCCCCTCTGCGGGCGACCTGAGGAGATGCGGGGAGGGGACACACACACACACGGACCCCCGCCCCGGACCTGCCCTTTCCCCTTCCAGCATCGTGTCCCACCCCCCTCCAATCTCAGCTCGGTTTCGACCTACCACTTAGCAGCATTTCCAAATATTTATTTGCGAGTGAATATATAGGAAAAAGGCCAAATTGGGAGGTGGGAGGAGGCGAGCTACTTAGAGAGGAGCTAAGAGGTGTGGGAGGGTTCTTTGAATCTGCCGGTCGGCTGCTGGGGTCTGGTAGGGTCGCCCTCCCAAATTCTCCCTCATCCTCCTTCTATCCGTCCCTTGAAGCCTTGTGGCAGCCCTTGGTGGGCACGGAGGGGCTGCAGGGAGGGGATGGAGGGATAGAAGGGGGAGTTGTCTTGCCCTTCTCCCTTTGAAGGAGCTTTCTGGGGAGTCTGGGAACCCCCAGGAGCAGCCCCCAGCCCCCCGACGACAGTGAGGCAGGAGAAATGTAGCTGGAAGTGGTTTTAAAGCTGTGTATTGCAGGTGATGAAGAAGCCAGCGAGAAACTTCCACAGGGAGCCCAGCCCCTCTCCACATTCCCAAATGATGATTATTACTATTATTATGAATATTAATACTTTTTTTTTTTCCTTTTTATGTTTCCCTTTATTTATTACCTTTGCCTCTTTTTTTTTTTTTTAAATTTTATTTTAATTTTATTTTTTCCCCCCAACAAACACCGCCCTTTGACGTGACCATACCACATTTTCAGCTGCTGTGTATGTGTGTATGTCTGAGAGGGAAAGGGAAAAAAAAATCCACCGACACAACGCAGCCTGGGTAGTTAACACTTCAGAACACGATACTGTCTTATAAGCAAAGTTTAATAAGGGATTGAAACACTTCTTTCTAGGCACATACATGGAAATAAGTGCATCTCGTACACCTCCTCTACACCTGCAAGTTTCTTGGCAATCGGTGGGTTATTATTATTCATAAATATGAAAATTAACTGAAAAATACGTTTCTGACCTACGAAAAAGTTTATCTGTTTTCATCAGTGGGATAACACTATAATGAATGTATTTACATCTCATTGGAAGAAACCGAGACTTGTCTTTCTCTTCCAATATCCCCATTTGTTTGGTTTATTTTGTTGTTGTTGTGTGTGTTTGTCTTTGTGTGTTGTTTTTTTTTTTTTCCCCTGTTTTATTGTTTTGGTAAGGTGTTTTTTTTTTGTGTGTGTGTGTGTGTGTGTGTGTGGTTTATTTATTTATTTATTTATCTGTGGGCTTTGCGGGGTTTTAATTTTTTTTTTTTTTTTTTTTTTTTAACTTTTGTTTCTGCTTTTAAACTGCTGTTTTCACCCAGTCACACCCATCCCACCAAAAATCAAGTGCCGAAGAGCTGCCTCTAAACACCTCCCCGGGGCTGAGCATCCCCTCTCTCTCTCTCTCTCACTCCCCGCTGCCAGCCTGAAGGGGATGTTGGAACCCTCCCTGCCCAGAGAAGGCGACCAGGTCGCAAGGAACAAAGCTGTCGCCTATAAAACCTCCATGCGAAAAGGGTGTCTGTCTAATTCCCTTCCTTGTGTACCCAGGTCTGAAATCGCCCGTTTCCACCCCTTTCCATCCATTCCACCCCAATCCCCCCCCTCTGCTTTCCCCCCCCTCCCCGGCACCTATGAATACAGACCGCTTCTCCATCCTTAAACGGGCTCTGCCCCCATAGAGGATCTGCCCGCAATGTTGATTATCCAGCTATAAGTGCCTACTGTATAGAGCTGCTCTTGCCTCGGATCTGCTGCGCCTAGAATATTAAAAACCCCAAGCGGGTTGGATTGAAGGATCTTGTTAATGCAAAAAAAAAAAAAAAAAAAAAAAAAAAAAAAAAAAAAAAAGAGAGAGAGAGAGAGAGGGAAGGGGAGCATGGAGGACAGCAAATAAAAAGGAAAACATTGCCCATGACTCTACAAACTGAAAAAAGCCTGCCTCATCCAGGCTTGTTTTGAGGGCACAGGAGGTGTCTACATGAGGGGGGGGGGGGGAAATGTTATTTTTAAAGATCCAGTTTTATTAATACGTTAAGAAAGAGCTCCCTTGGTAGTATGTGTTCTTACAGCTCCGTCTCAGATCCTATAAAACATTAATGCACTGAAAGCTGTTACAGAGATCTGCACCACCAGCTAGAAGCATTGTGAAGCCTTTACCTTCAAAGGAGCTCCATTACAGAAACGATTTTTTTTTTTTAGGTTTCTTTGCAAAAAAAAAAAAAAAAAAAAAAAAAAGGACGAGCTGAAACGAAGCAGGGCTCTTTTTTGGCACAGGGCTTGGGCTCCTGTGGTGGGCAGCTGTGGGGTGGGGGGGCTGTGGCCCTTGTGTTGTGTTGCACACACCAGGGCACACAGAATGTGCTGGCTCGCCACCCAACGATCAAACAAGTAAAGCATCCAGTCGGATTTCTATATTAATGGGTTGGGAATACCCTCCACACGCAGCGACTGGAGTCAGAGGAGGAAGAGTGAGGAGGGATGCTCGGGCTGAGAGTGAGCACACAGGCAAGGCTCTGGGAGTCCTCGGGATGGAGGAGAGGAGAAAGGAAGTAAAAAAATATAAAATAATAAAAAAAAAAACACCCTAAACCATCCCACCCCGAGCCCTTAAAAGCTCAGGAAGCCACCATGGCCACAGCAAGCAGGAGTCATGGTGACAGTATGCATCTGGTGGTGGCATACGTTGACTTCAATCCATGCCCATGGTGTGTCTAGGAGCAAGCAGCAAGGTGTGAACTCGGCAGAAACTCCAGATGATGGGGGGTGGAGGAGGGGGGGTGAGGAAAGTGTTCCCAAAAAAAAAACCCCCCCAAAAAAAAAACCCAGAAAAAAAAAAAAAGAAGGGCAGGAGGCCAGAGTGGTGGGCCCATCAGCCCCTGAAGAGGTCACCTGTGGTGTGGGTGTCCCCAGCTCCCTGCTCCTAGGCCTCGACAGCTCAGCCCTAAGCTCACAAATCAACTCACTTTTTGGAACATCACGTGGCTCACACAACTTGGTTACCCCTCACGAGTATTTTTTGAAGTTCTCCCTTTTAAAACCGGTACAGGGGTTTTAAAATCCAGGGAGATTTCTTGTTTGTCTGCTGTTGTGTCGTTTTTTGTTTTTTTGTTTTTTTTTGTTTTTTTTAAACTTTTTTTTTCTTTTTTTTTTTTTTTTTTTTTTTTTGTGAACTGTTGGCATGTTTCAAGCAACAAGACTCATGGGTTGTGGGGTGATAAGTTGAATTTTTTTGCTAAATTCTTTTATTTTTGTTTAAATTCTCACTTCAATTTTAATTCTTGAAGAACAGCTTCGACAACATATATCGCACTCATTATAAGAAGCAAAGGGTTATATCAAAAATTATTAGTATAGAATCACAGGAAACCTGGTTTGGAACCAGAAAAAAATACAAAACAGATATAGATACATAGACACAGGACAATTTTTTTTTTATAATTATTTGGAAAATGTTATTTTCCCCTAATCCTTGTTTCTTTTTTTTTTTCCTTTATGCGCATACGATGTTTTAAGTTTTACAAAAAATGAAAATAAAGACTAATATTTTACAAAATGAGTAACAATGCTCGTGGTAAGTGTTTGCGCGTGGAATTTTTTTTTTTTTCGTTTGCTTGTTTGCTTTTATTTCCTTTTTCTTTTTCCTTTCATTCTACACAAGGTTCAGTTCAGTTTCAATGCGTTCTCTTTTTTTTTTTTTGTTGGTTTTTTTTTTTTGTTTTGTTTTGTTTGTTACTGTACAGCAATATATCAACAACAGTCCACAATAAATCCTGGAAGATCCAGTATCCCCTTCAGGTTTGATTAATATCCCCTCAATACTCATTTTTTTGTTTGTTTTTATATTTTTTTTAATTTTTTTTTTCGCTTTTTTCTCTCTTTTATTCTTATTTATTCTGTCGTGGGTTTTTTTTTGTTTTGTTTTTTTTTTTTTTTTTTCCTCCTCTCCGAAAAAAATAAAATAAAATAAAAAAATTAAAAATTAAAAAAAAAAAAAAAAGCGAAACACCACCAACAACCTCTCCGCGGACGCGAGGTCCGTCCTTCTCCCCACCACGGCCACACCTCTGCCTCTTACTCGGCCCTTTCTTTTGTTCGGTGTCCGCCTCCCGGGCCCCCCCCGCACCCCGACTGCCCCTCGGTGCGAGCGCTCCCGCCGCCGCCGCTCCGCCGCCTCTCCGCCGGGGGTGCGGGCCGGGCTCTAGGAGCACTGGATGGACATGTAAGGCCAGTTGAAGCTGCTCCCCGACAGTAGCATATCCCTGATGAGGGTCTCGATGGGGGTTTTACCTACCAAGCGGACGAAGAAGAGCTGCTCGATGACGGAGGAGGAGACGGTGCGCAGGGAGGGGAGCCGCAGCAGCAGCTTCCCGAAGCGGCTGGGCTGGTTGGGGTACTGGCTCCTCACATACTCCTCCAAAGCGCACTGAGACTTCTCCTGCAGGCTCTCGATGTGGGCAGCATCCGAAAGGCCGCAGGCGTCTGCCCGCACCGCACCGCGCCCGCGGAGCCAACGGCGGAAAGGCGGCAGTGGGAGATGTTGGGGTGTTGGAGGAGGAGGAGGAGGAGGAGAGGGGGGGGGGAAGGAAAGGAGGAGGAAGGTGTGGAAGGGGGGGGGAGATGATGGTTAGTGGCGGGGAAGCGCACGGGGAAGCGCCGACGGGATGTGGGGGGCACCCCGAACGGCGCATCCCCCCCCCCCCTTCCCCTCCATCCCCCTCCCATCCCACACCGGCGACGAGTAAATAACGGGGGACACCCCCGCCCTCCTCAGCCCCCCCCCCCCCCAACCCCCTGCAACCCCTCCGTGAGTATTTCCACGGGGGTTGCTTTGGGGTTGCCACACACACCCGTGACCCCATCACCCCCCCTCTACCACCCCGTGCCCCCTTTTCCAAATACAATCCCCTTTCCTTGGATATTTCGCGCCGGACAGTGAGGTGCCTGCTCCAGAGAACCCTTCACTGGGACCAGCCCCCTCCCCCCCTTAAATGACACTGAGGGGAGCTAGGGAAAAAAAATAAAATAAAAAAAGAAAATAAAAAGAAATAGGGGGGCGGCTTATTGAAAGGGATGAAAAAGATAATAATAAAAATAATAATAAAAATGACAATAATAAAAAGGGATAAAAAGCAGAGGCGCGCACACGCCGGGGGAGTTTGTTGACATGGCTGCACATCAGAGGCAGGCAGCGGCTGGGACCTGCGGCGACTGGCAGGGATCCGGCCGGGGGATGCCGAGGGGAAAAGGGGCAGGGGGTCCCTTCTGCCTCTCTGCCCCTCCGCCAGCCATCGCAAATTGGCCACATTTTTTTTTTTTTCTTAGGTGACTGTGCCATAAATCGGGTGGAAAAAGAAAAAAATCCCCAAACCAAACCACCAACAAACCAAACCAGACCAAAAAAAAAAAAAAAAAAAAAAAAATTAAAAAAAAAAAAAATCCCACAACCAAACCGGCTGTGTTATTCCGGGCTTTGGGATGCGGGAGAAGCCTGCAGCAGCACTCAGACACAAAGATTGGGGAGGGAGGGCGGCAAAGGGTAAACCCTGCCTAAATGTGGCCAGAGGGACACCCCAAAACACATACACACCCCTCCTGCTCCTTGTGGGTCCCTGAGGGCAGAAACATAGCCCTGGCACCTTACAGAGAGATGCGACCTGAGCTGACAGGCTAATGGGGGAGCAGGGGCCCTGCCCATCCATGCACCCCTACTCAGAGGTGCTGTTCCTGCTTGCACGAGTGTGCACAGGAGCATCCGTGCGTTTACACACACGCAGACCCTACTCCCCTCCCCAAAATTCGGGATAATTGTGCACCCGGCTGCTTGTTGGGGGACTCGAGGAGGAAACCACAGTGGTGGAAAAGTGTTGGGGTACGGGCGGATGGTGGAAACCATCCACATTGTTTTGGAGATTAATTTTTTTGGGGGTTTTTTTTGGTTTTTTTTTAAACAAAAACACAACAAAACGCATCAGGATCAGAATGAGGAAGTCAGCTGGCAGCACGGTTTAACACAGATCAAAGCCAGACTTTGCTAATATATAGATTCCCTATATGAATTAATGCATGTTAATGGCCCCCGAAAGGACACTGCAAAATTGTGAATGGAGAATATGACCCTGGAAAGGCACAGCAAATTATTCAAAACGCAAGGAAAAAATAATAATAATAAAAAAAAAAAAAAAAAGGGGGAAAAAAAAAAATCTGTCGCAACTGCATTTTTGAAGTTTAAGTCCTCCCGTATCAAGAACTGGCTTTTACAAAGATTTCTGAACACCTTCATCTACAATACTATGGCCTCGAGCAAAAATACAAATAAAACAAGCCATAATTCAGGAACTTCTGAGGAGGAGAACCTTTGACCTGAGCTGCGGACTCGGCATCCCTCAGATATACAATTATCAGAGCCAGGCTGCTCTGCTAATCCATACTGTACCTTTAAAGCAATGATATTTTGCAACATCTAAAGCACCAGGTTGCAACACATATATCTATCAAAAGCTTGGGCCTGTTCTTGTTTGCAATATATATCAAAAACACAGGCCTGTTCATATGTTGATTGCCACAAATCACACTCCATATTTACATATATCTTGCTATTTTACATGCATTATCTGCCCATTATGCATTAGGATCCTATTCAACTTCCAAACAATGCAATATGAAAGGGTCTTACTGACACCCTAGCAGGGCTTTTTTTCCTTTATACCCCATATGTCATCCCCTTCAGGTTAGTAAAATATTTATCAGATATTTAGTATAAGTGCACCTATTACTGCAGGTCACTGGACAATGTGGATGGGGAAGTTGCTTGCTCCAAGGGCAGCAGCCTAGGGAGGGGAGTTGGGGTTTGGAAAAATACATCTTGGGTTTTTATTTCCTGAGACCCCCAAACACTCAGGGTTTTCTCACACCAATAACATCTATTGAGCTTTAATTATTTAAAATGGCCCAGCATATGCCTTTTGCTCGGGTTTTATTCCGCATCCTTAAAGGTGGCGGTGGGAAGGCTTAACTCTCCCCTCAGAATGGGATTAAAAATAATAATAATTAAGGGATGCACAGTTCGATTAGATGATGGAGTCCAGAGAGGTACAATCCATGGGAGAAATAATCCAGTCCATGTTTACTGGAGGTGAATTATTGTTCCATCTCAGAAAGTGGGCTAATGTGAAAATCCTGCGTGTGCCTCACTTTTTTATATGGCAGTGTGTCAATAAGGGAAAGCTCTATATTTCTTCCTGCAGTCTATGGAAAAGAAATTATGTAAATAAATAACCATTACTAGAAAAGAAATTATGTAAATA